>NC_051180.1:152632168-152688050 GCF_013339695.2 Rhipicephalus sanguineus
CACATTACTTAAGACAAAACTTTGTGAGATAGCCTCTCTTCCAATAAACCATGAAGCAACTGCCAACAAGGCGTTCATCGTTCGGTTCAATATTGGCAGCACTATTTTTTTTTAAACTTTAAGACAGTGGAGAGACACAGTACGACTTGCTTGCCAGGAACGGCAGTCCTTTAATTGCTGTCGGCTTTTAGGTGTCCGTAGTGGGATTGCGCTTAGGGAAAGAACATCCAACAAGGAACGGTGTGGCAGTGCTTCCATGAGAAGTCTCAAAGTACGCTGTATTGAATAGCATATTGTTGTGGTCCAAAAAACAGCAGGAAGACGAAGATAGAAGCATGCGATGAAAAAATCCGTAAACAGGGTGTGTGTGCTGGTGTCGACGTTCCGACTAGCGGACTTGTCTTCTTCGGGGCTGGAAATAAGTTCCAGCCTTGAAGAAGACATGTCCACTTGTCAAAACGTCGGCTCGAGCACACACACCCTGTTTACGGAACAGCAGGCACTTTTCAGAGTGTATCTTTATGTATAACGCGTGTAATCGTTATGAATATTTTGAAAGACCCTATCACCCCAGAGAAAAGTCCTGTCTGTTTGTTCCACCCGGACCATATATAGATTTATTTTGAGTGAGTTAAACCTGCCGCTCAGCAAATAAAAAGCTGTTTATTTTGCGACATACTTTGACGTTATTATCGACTGTCTATCGTAACCATTTGCTTCTCTGTTCATGTGTACACGCTCAGTGCTTTCCTTTCATTATACAAGTCACAGTGCTGGTAGGAATTATTGTCTGTATTCGGATTGACTGTAAGCACCACTTTTTCCGGCATTTGTCTAGGAATATCAAACACGTGCCTCGTAGATTAGGTCTAAGGTAACGTACAGTGATCGCTTTCATCACAGGATTTCTTTGTGACAAGCCTGTCTTCTAAGTCAGATTCGTCATTGTGGGTAAAAGTGCGATGTTAACGTGGACCTGTGACACGTTCTCTACGTTCGCGTAATCTACACCTTCCGCAAAGCATTTTAATGTTGCTGCAAAAAGTAACTGTCATTTGTCGCAGTTCGCATGTTTCTGGCTCATACTGGATATGTATAGGGCTTATAAAGACGGCTTTTGTGTTGTATTCCAGACTGCTGGAAGAAGTTGTGTAGTATTCCAGCTGGAAAACGTTCTGAAAGGACTTACTGTTTCGGAGATACCTACAGAAGATAACTATTCATATTGAACACATCTGGATGCGCAGAGGCACACTGAGAAAAAGGTACAGAAAAGCCGGGAGACCAGGATCTTGAAGCCATTAAGGTTGGGTGAGACTTCCTTTGGTCAAAAAAATTCAGTTTTGGGATTTTGCAATCACTTGATAGAGAATTTCTTTATCTTTCAGAGAATATATCACACTTGGGCACTCACGGTTTCAAAAATAATTTTTGGTACTTTTCTTTTTCTTTGACACATTAACAGGAAATACGCGGCTACCCGTACGTAATTTCTGCGTTTTTCTTCTTTTCATAAGAACATTTTTGAAATTTGTGTACTATTTTCTGGAGAACTATTAGGCCTGAACAATCAAACATTCTCAGATATGTTAACGTGTGATACTTACATAACAGGAACTAGAATCAGTAGCCCAGGTGTATTTGTATTGTTTCAGTGCAAAAAACCATTCGTAAGCAGCAGTTTTCACGCATCGACAAACGTAAAAAAAACATAACAAATCTTTTTTTTTTTTTTTTTGCTGTACGCTCAAAGTTTTAGCTCCACTGCTTAAGTAGCGACATTTGCGCAAAATTGCAATGTTCGGCAGATAGGAGTTCTTAACAAAAAAGCACATATGTAGAAAAACTCCTATGCGACCTGCGTCTACCTTTAAAATACCTTGCAAATTTTAAAGCCATAACTTTTATTATCACTGCTGTACAGCCAAATTTTGAAACTCACTTTCAAAGCCTCACCCCATCTTAAATGAACAAATTGGTACAGTGTCATAATGGAAAAGGTCGCACGTTATTAGAGGGAGACTGAGTAATCTAGTGCTCGCGTCCTAGCAATATCTTCGTACTTCTGTCGGGTTCACACTTTTTCTTAGCGAAATTATACCACCACGATGATGCGTTTTCAAACACACGAATGTCAGTGTTATGCTTTAGAAAACACGCCCATACTCTTTCAATAATGAATGGGCGTGTATAGTGTATCCCATAATTCTATTCGCGTACATATTTTCGTCGCACAGTTAAAACTGTGTACATATAGAAACGAATACTTGATGGCATACACTCAACATTATCACGGCTTTTACAAAAAGTAAATTTTTTTGTAATCAGTTCTGTTAGTTTTCTCCTCACCTGACAAGAATCACCTTCCCTTCTCTTCGGTCCAGCGCAGAGAAACACCTCCGTGATCGGTTGGATGAACCGGTTGTCGCATTCGGTGTTGTTCCATATTACGAGCTTGACTTCACGTAGAACCTCGCTGTAAGGTCCGCCTGCGATCAGTGAAAAGTATACATTGAACATTCTTAGCCTTATCCTCTTTTTGAAACGCTGTTGGTTCTAGTATTCACAAAGTAGTGCGTCTGCCAAACTTGTTGGCGCGAGAACATAACTGACGTGGTAGATGCCGTATTGCCAGACGATCGGGACGTACAGCACAGTGTTAGCCGAGATGACCGGTCAGTAGCAAACATCGTTTACTAACGAAAAGTTTTGCGAATTGGCCACAGTATTCCTTTTACCGAAATCGAAAGCACCAACCAATGACAAAGCGACTTCCAGAAAAATGTCCAGCTCTTCTCACCATTTTCTTCAAATGCGTGACCTGCGCAGGTACATTTCTTTCACTTAATGTCAACTAGACTACAGCCGTTTTTTTTTTCCCTGGCCTTCCGCTGTCGTCCAATCTCTTAATGTTTCTCATATCATATTTCGTTCCATTACACGCTGCGTGGTCCTTTGCTTCTCTTTGTTATCCTCCAAGCTTTTGCCCCGTACGCTGTAACTGGCAGTATGCAGTGATTGTATACTTCTCGCTGTAGGAACAGCGGCAGATTCCCTGCCATAGTTTGGGAGGGCCTGCAGTATGCGATGCAGCCCATCCTTTTTCTTCGGTGAATTTGCTTTACATGAGGAGGCGTTATTGGACGTAGGTTTGCATATTCTCGTACAGACGTCAATGGTTGGTTGCCAATAAATAAGACTTCCTCTTTCGCCACGCCATTCTGCATTATGCTCGTCTTGAACATATTCATATTTAGCCCAACTTTAAAACTTTCTCGGATTAGGACCTCATTTTCTTGCACTTCGTCGTGATCATCGATATAGGTCGGCAAAACAAAAAGTGGAGCTCAGTCAGACTCAGAAATAGGTTTTGCACTCTGGGCTCACTCAGACTCAGACTAACTAAACTTCTCCTCAACCGGACTCACTCAGACTCAGACTCACTAAAGTTTTCCTCAACCGGGCTCATTCTGACTTAGGCTCACCGAAATTATCCTCAGCGTGACTCACTCGGACTCAGACTTACCACTCGATCTGAGTCTGAGATAGCCTGAGTGAGTCGACTCATGAGTGCGTTAGCGTATGATAGCTTTTTCGATCATGGTGTCAATGCTCTTTAACACCAATATTTCACATAATCAGTTCCCCAGGGGCGCGACGTTTGATCTCGTTCCTACAAATACGCGTTATCAGTGGTAACAATGCTGCAACAGGGGCGTAGCCAGGGGGGGGGGGGGGGTTCAACCCCCCCTCCCCCCGAAATTTTTCAGTTTTTCTTGCGTATATATACACGCACACATACAAACGAACGCACGAACATACATAAAGTATGGTTGAACACCCCCCCCCCCCGAAAAAATTTCTGGCTACGCCCCTGTCCTGCAAGGAAACTTTTGTGAAAGACGTGACTCACATCACACGAGATATTTTTATCAAGCATTTCCCACCTCCGTAACTCACGCCCCTGGTCAATTAATATGGAGGCGGCGTATGAACGAAAGTGTGTTGAAGTATGTGTGAGTAGACGTGAGTAGACGTGAGTTTAAACACTGGCCGACATAAGGCTGATTGTTATGCTGAAAACGAGTAGATAGGAGTCATATTTACTTCATTGCTGAAGAGCACTGTGTAATCTGCATATTGTTCGTTACCGAGATATTCTCTGTTAATCCATATATTTCAACACAGTTGAGCTTTGCTGAAACTCATAATTATAGCATTGTTGTGGAACGTAAAACCCCAGCAACTAACTACTAACTAACTAACTAACTAACTAACTAACTAACTAACTAACTAACTAACTAACTAACTAACTAACTTATGAAAATAACCAAATTGCGTTGGCAGGCTATTTGGTTGACGATCATAATAAGTTTGAACGGCAAGACGGAACGCGGACAGAGAACAGTGCTGTGTGTGCGTGCGTGCGTGTGTGCGTGCGTGCGCGCGCGTCTTTGTGTGTGTGTGTGTGTGTGTGTGTGTGTGTGTGTGTGTGTGTGTGTGTGTGTGTGTGTGTGTGTGTGTGTGTGTGTGTGTGTGTGTGTGTGTGTGTGCGTGTGTGTGCGCGCGTGCGTGCGCGTGTGTAGGTGTAGGTGTGTGTGTTCAATCGCACTGTTCAAACTTAACTACGTTAATGAGAGAGCCAGGTATTCTTCTAATGAAAAAAACGAAAGTAAGACTGAAAAGATCGGAGAAAGCAGGTCCAGCTCACTTGTTACTAATGTGCATTGTCTCTTTGTTTCTTTTTTCTTCGCGTGCTTTCAGAATGGAATAATATTGAGGCTTCTTGTGAATAACGACAAATTTGCGCACGCAAAGCTCACACAGCGCCCCGTGTTGAGAACCACGGCGGCAGTCTGCATTAAAGTCCCTCTATCTTTCAAAAGTAGCGAAAGGTCTTGATCCAGCCGCCGCGTCCTGCGATAGGTCGGTTGGCGACACGTGATCTTTTCGCCTTCGCGCCCCGCCCAAAGGGTCCAGCGGCGGCAGCGCTGTGCCGGCGATCGGTACGGATCACTGTGTTTTCAAGCGTGGAGTGGGGCGATTTTAGCGAGTAGAGAGTACTTCACGCACCTCTGTCGCATTGTTGTTTCAAACTAAAAGCGTTTATGTACCTATAGTTGAGTATACGCAGGAATTCCGCGTTTGAATTTATTGTTAGGAGCGTGTCGTGCTAGTATGTCGGGTCTCTATGCCTTCGGTTGCCTCCCCGCGCGGAGGACAGAAAAAAGTTTTTCTTTTTTTTTTTCGTTCCTCCTGGTGAGAAAAATATATGCTGAAGGAAGGCCCAACAAAATCAGTCGCAAGAAATTTGTGCCCACAGAAAACACCCGGATATGCGAAGTAAGTGATTTTGTAATGGTTATAACTTCAAGCAGCCTTTCGCCTGGCCGGCGTGCTTTTGTTCGTGCATATGCATGAGCATTATCTCAGCAACGCTAGCATTGCTTCGGCATTCTTTATGCCGTAGATTTGCGCGCAGTAGTCAATGGATAGTCACACCCCGTATCTCTAACATTAAATTGCTCGGAACCCAATAAAGCTGCCTTTGTTTTTCTCACCGATGTGGCGTCAACACTACAAGCTCACAGGGAAGTGAGCCTTTGGGATTAGTTTTTTGCCACACCTTGCCGTGTTTTACCCGCACTGCTGTGTGCGAGATCGATTAAGACTTCTTCGTTGAAGCATTCCGCGTGATGTATTCCCTAGAGGACCAGAATACTTTTGACATGTTCGAATAAATAATATTGCAAGACGGAGGAAAAGATGGAAACCATATATGCCGCACCGAACATCTTTGCTGATTTGCCGAGGCAGAAGGAACGGAAGCCACCCTGCCAGCGAATGAGGGGGGATCAGTGCTCACAAAAAAACTACGAAAGAAAGAATTTGTTATGAATTCATGCGATAAAACCCAGTTTTTCAATAAGTACTCTTTTGTTCTCTTGCATCTCCACAAAAAGCCACCTAACACAGCTTTTCTTGTTGTAGTCTGGTTTTAGGGCCTGTACGTGTATACATACCCCAAATTTATTTGAAATGGCATTGGGTAACATTGCAACGTGCCTTTATATCTGCGGGACATGGAGGCAGCGGGAGTTGTAAAAGGGGGACGGCTTTGGATAAATGCACGCTGTTAAAAACAGTTAAACATTAAAATGGGCGAGACACTAGTGGGCATGCTATATTTCCTAGATCTTGAAAGGTACTCAAGTTGCTGATATTCCTCAAATGCAGTGCAACTGCATTTGAGGAATATCAGCCCTTCTCCTAAGGGAGGAATGCATGAGGAATATCCCCTCTTCTCCTAAGTAAATCTCTTAGAGTATAAACAAAATAAGCTCAGTTAAAAATACCGTGTAACAGTGGAAAGACTTCCGAACACTGACAAACACAGTCAAACCAAAAATAGCGCGTATTTTGCGCTACGCAATACAAGAGCGCTAGGTGCCCGATGAAGTTTCCGAAAGTAGCAGTACGCTGACTACCTGCCTATTTTATTCGAGCTAGAAAACAAGCACTTTTAACACACCCAAACACCACCAGTTCTTCAAGTTACGCTGAATGTCAAAATATGCGAAGAAAAAAGATAAATGCCCTGCATGACTGCTGCTGTGGGGAACCCGCTCGGAACCTGCTTCGGAAACACACGCGTTTTATTTCAATATTTAACGTGCTCCGTGCTCGTTAAACTTATTGTCCCTGTAGTTTGATAACTGTTGAGCATCTTAAGCCACAAATAATAATTTAGCGGTTCAAGCGAGCACCGAGTTCGGTTTCAGGCGCCCGCAATATGCACGGGAGCGAGCGGCGCGTCGTCTGCTATCGGCCTATCGCTGCTCCTTGGACCCCCCTCGAATGCGCGCGTGTAGTTGTCGCTACCTTTATAAATATAGGGACCTTAGTCTGCATGGTGCTGCAACGCCATCTATGGTGCTATGCGGAAACAATAGGGTGGGCTCCGAGATTTCGGTGCGCACCGCTATTTTCGCGCTTGCCAATATGCCTCGCCGCGGCAGCTAAGTAGCTGTTGCGCAATCATGTCTTTGTCTCGGCCTGTTAAATCGAGGAATTTTGTTTTTGACTTTATATCTGGTATCAAGAAAGGAATGACAGAAACGTAGAGGCAGAAAGCAAGCAGGCTAACCAGAAAGCATTTGGTTGGCTGCGCTACGCTGCGGATTGGGAAAGAGGAATAGAAAGATTAGAGAGAGAAGATGGAAGGAAGGAAGGAAGGAAGGAAGGAAGGAAGGAAGGAAGGAAGGAAGGAAGGAAGTAAACGGCGAAATTGCTGACGTGTGCAGGACTACACCACTATAATAATTGCTGGAGTATTGCGTCCCAAAACCAAGATATGACTATGAGAGACACCATAGTGGAGGGCTTCGGAAATTTAGACCACCTTCAGGGGCGGATTATCCAGGGTTCAAAGGGTTCAAATGAACCGGGCCCTCCGGTTTTAGGGGGCCCCCCAAGGGCCAGAAAAAATGGCCGACTTCGTTGTTTTGTTCGAAAAAGTTTAACCCTCCTGCTGGATTCCCCTGATAGAAACAGATGGTCTATTTCAATAATCAATATACATGCTTCTAAGAAGTTGTTCGTTGCATAACGTGCATAATCTTGAAGTCAGCTCACAGTTCTGCAGTCTGTGGTAAAAACATTTTACTCGCCCAAGACCATGCATCGTGTAGAGGGAAGTAGCTGATCCAGCGGATGGACACATAGAGCAGACGGACGAGGATTTTAGCAGCTACGGTCCAACACGCATTGCGAAGGCGCATAGAGAGTGGTTCCTGTTTGAAATATCGTTTAATGCGCTGAATGAAAATAACCGGTATGAAGCTGACGCATAGGTATGCTATAGTATGCTTTCATTATAGTGTAAACAACGTACCATGAAATATTTGTATGGTACGGAACTTCCTGATTATGCCAGGACTCCGAAGGAGTAATGGTTCGATTCTTCGCTTCTGGCATTGCCGTTCTGTCTTAATTCCTGCTTGGTGGTTATATAGGGAAACTTAAGAGACCATCACTTGGTAAAGGTTGTGCGCAAGAAATATCTACAACATATATCCACTATCTGGCCGCCAGCAGACCCTCACCGCAATTGCTTGAGCGTTGTGGTGGGGGTCTTTAACTGACCATCACTTTTGAACTTCTTTTAACACTTTTGAACTTCTAATTCGTGAAAAGCTTGAAAGTTCTTTCCCTGATGTCCGTGTGGCTCTTAGAATTTTTTTTGCTTAATTAATGGTCACAAATTGCACTGGTGAACGATTATTCAGCAAACTGAAATTGATCAAAAACAGGCTTCGATCAACGATGACCGACAGCCGCCTCAGTGATTTGTCACTTCTGAGCGTAGAGACGGAGGTTCTTAGGAGGGTAAATGTTGAAGAGCTGATCAACAAACTGTCTCAGCAAAAGACGCGAAAAGGCTTGTAGAAACGTACATACCTTCTTTCTCTACTTAAAAGAATAATGAAAACAGAGAACATGTTAATAGGTATACACGCCCCATTTCAAGGTTGCATTTCTGCGAAAGAGTTCACCAATTTTGTACACTGTGTTTAAGAAGAAATATTTCGTAAAAATATCAAGATATTCCGCAGTTTAAACGCAAAAAAGATGTGTGCAATGTATGTGTTTCCTTCTCCTATAGCCCTATGAAAGTGAATATTGCCTGCAAAAATGTAACCCTATTACATGTTTAAAAGCGACCGATTTGTGCATAAATGAAAATATGTGTGGTCGTTTTTCGAGTCTTATTAAAACGTTTTTGTGAAAGTTCTACACGGATCTCATTTTTTATATGCGCCACCTTTTCCGAAAGATTTGGCCCACCCCCTTCCCATATTGAAGATATTTTAATTTTAAACCATCTGTATTACTTGTTGTGATCAGTAGGCATATACAATATGCATAATAGCACTATATCGAAATGCTGCCTTGAAATCAAAAGTAGCTAGACGATTGATAGCGTATTTACTGTAAGTACGTGCGAAAAGTTTCTGAAAAAGGCCCACCTGTCAACTTCGGCAGTGCTCGCACGCAGGCAACCAAAGCGTGCGCTACCGAATCAGTGAAGCTGAAGCAGATAGAGGAAGCTATTTTTCACAAAGGCGCTCCCTGATTTTCGAGGGAAGATGTCCTCTCTTGAAATAAGGGTAAACAACGCTATAGGTTAAGACGAATGGAAGAAACACACACGGCGCTTGGACTGCACTTCTAAGTGTCGTATGCATTCCTTCTTTTCGTCTTAACTTCTCGCAGAGTTTAGTCTTCTTTCAGTATGATCCAAGGAACCAGACAAATCTTAATGCTGTCGATGTGTCTTCGTCTCCTGATATAGTTCATTATTACGATGACAATCTCTCCACGTGCTCCGCAAGAAAGAAAACGCCCAGGTGATATTACACACTCCGGAGAGGCTTAGAATAAATATGGCTTGTGTTCTTTGCAGCTAAATCTAAAAAGCGTCAAGTTTCAAGCATGACCAGATGACAAAGTGGGAAAGAAAGGGGGCGGGGCGAGGGGGGAGGGGCCCCCCTTATGTTTTTGAACCGGGCCCTCCGCACATTTAATCCGGCCCTGACCACCTTGAGTTCATTAAGGTGCGTGTGAGTCGAAGCACATGGGCCTCTCGCATGTTGCCCCCGTTGAAATGCGGCCGGGATTCGATCCCACGACCTTCCGGTGGTACTGCAGCAATAGTCGAATGCATTCGCACAAGCCCGTCGTCCTCAAAAAGTGCATAAGTGCCTTTACTGACTTGCGGGATGACAAACGATGGGAACGAGACAGGGGCCAAAAGGTTGGACACAGCATATGAACCAGTGATAATATTAAGCGCTCTTAGCTATATAAAGTAATACACTACGTGACTACGCATCTTTGAGGCATAGACGACAAACAATGCAATTGACAAACCCATGGACGTATATTAAAAAATGTTTTCCCTCGCAATTATTAAAGAAAAAAATCACAGCATGTCCACGTGGTGACTGATGATGAGTGGGGCGAACCGAACTCACGCTGCAGCACGGCGATGGCATTGGCGCGAGCGTAGTCCTTCTTGATGGAAGATATTGTGACTAGATTGTTTGAGAACCACAATCTGTTGCACACACCGCAACTATGGCCGAAACTGTTATCAAGGAAGTCCCGCTGGAAGCGCGCGTCGGCGCTTTCGGGCAGAGCCCGCCTGATGTGTTTTGCATCCACTTCACGTGCTCGCACAGCCTCGCGCTCTGCCTGCCGGTACGCGCGCTTTCTCGCCGCTTCACGGTCCTTCACATTTTGAAGATCCTATTCGCGCCGTAGCCGTGCAGCTTCGGCCTCGCGGGCTCGAACGGCGGGGTCTTCGCGCCGCAGCCGTGCAGCTTGTCGAGAAGCTTCGGCCTCGCGGGCTCGAACGGCGGGTTCTTCTCGCCGCAGCCCTACAGCTTGTCGAGCAGCTTCGGCCTCGCGGGCTCGAACGGCGGGGTCTTCTCGCCGCAGCCATGCAGCTTGTCGAGCAGCTTCGGCTTCGCGGGCTCGAACGGCGGAATCTGCTTCGCGGCGTCGACGTGCAGCTTCGGCCTCGCGGGCTCTCACCTCAGGATTCTGTCTGCGAGCGCGCGCTGCCGCCGCCTTCCGTGCCCTCCGTTCCGCAGCCTTGTCTTCCATCTGGCGACTCCGAGCTAAAGAGAAAGCGTGCCAAGAGGGAGCCTCATGGCGCGTTACTTCTGAAATGTTGTCTTCGGGTGTCGTTGAAAACACGAGACGTAGTAAAGAAGAAAGAACGCCACACAGGCGAACACGCACGAGAGTGTCACTCGTCAACGTCGTCTTCTTCTTCTACTGCATTCCAGAACGCGCGCAGTAAAGAAGAAAGAATGCCACACAGGCGAACACGCACGAGAGTCTCACTCGTCAACGTCGTCTTCTTCTTCTACTGCATACAAGAACGCGCGCTTCTCACGAGCTAGAGGTGGATACTACAACGCTACAAACGGAGGATGGACAGACCGACGGCATAAGGAGCTTCGCCCCTAAAAAGAAATATCGCGTGTTGTCACCCTCACATGTAAAAACACACCAACCTTGCTTTTGTCAGATACAATGACTTACCGAAAGTCTGCGTCCCCCAGCCGGTGGCGATGGCGGTCTTTCCAAAGTAACTTTCGTCGCCACGCTCGGGTAGACAAACAGGCCGGATGTACTCGTTGAACGTGACGGGGCGCTTGAGCCTCAGTACAGAGATGTCGTTCATGAACGTGTCCTTTTGGAAGCCAGGGTGCTCCCGAATGCGGGACACCTCAATGTCTTTTACGTTTTCAGATGGCTCTTGAATGTTGTGGGCACCCAACCGGACAGTTATGTTGGCGGCTTTGAGCCTGCAAAGACATTTACTAACGCTGTAACTCCGCTAACTAGCAAGTTTCTGATTTTTTTCATGGCTATCTGAACATCCGGCCATTTCATGACCGTAATAGCCAGCACTGCAAAAACAATAACGTAACTAGCCAGAGTATGGAATGCTAGAAACAAAGCCCAGTACTTTCACTTTATTCTTTTTTCTCAGTGTTTTTCTGTTTCATATACCAGAATACCAGTATCAGCGTTGCATGGTGCTCCCATGTAGACATAACATCAGCAGCTTAGCCATAACTAGAATACCGAAGCAGACTACTACACATTGAGCAAGGCGTAATGTGATTTGAATAGCGCAGTTCCCGTGTATGTAACAACAAGCGCATCATAGTATATTGTGCTAAATGCGGCCAGCACTAAACTTTGGTTATTTAAACGGCAATTTTTTGTGAAGTATATTTTCACGCAAGATAGAAGGGCTAAAGCTTCGGATAGTTAGTGTTTCGTACTAAAGGGTGGGCGGACTGTAACTCGCTGTTAAGAGTTGTTTATAACTTTTGTAATACTTAACCTGTAAGGAAAAAAAAATCATCTTGTTCCTTATAGTCGGAGAATCTTCATGCATTTCTAGAATTTCGAGTTAGCGCCGCCATTATTCACTTTAGTTTTTTTTTTCGTTTCATCAAAACTAAGAACTATGAAATGTATTAGCAATTCTTAATAGGGAATCACTTTAAGCCCACCATGAGTGTATAGCACAAAAACAGAGCAAGTGTTGAGTAACGATAAAGACAAGTGCTTACCTTCGAACTGAATTTATGGTATGAAATGAGAGTCTAAGTAGTCGGAAATATATTTTTCTGACAACGTACAATATATGACTATTCAGCGCGTCCATTGTAGCAATTTCTGTTTGTTTGCATTACTTCTTCAGTGTAAAAGGCAGGTCATAAAGCTAGAACAGCTTGCAAAACCACAAACCAGGCAATCACGATGTCTCGTTGATAGTTAGCAAATGAGCCTGGCCAACTTTAAGCGAGGCTAATGAATTAAATGATATGTGAACTCCCCAGATATCCAGAATGGAAGACTTTTGTGTACACTCGAGTACATTTAATTGAAGTAGTTTCTCCTCGTCTGTATAAAAAGCATGAATAAGTGCTGTTTGCAAACGCTGGTGCTTCATTCGTAAGAAAATGGCGTCTGCAATCACAAATGCATCTAAAGCATGGTTTGTGTGTAAGAGCGAATTTCTACCAATCCCTCTATTTGACAAATTATCAGCTAAGGTGATCACCAAAGGTTAAAAAAAACTCTTACGGAATGGTGGTTTTGTGAACTCGGTCTCTGTCTTTTTGTAAGAGCTGTTTACTGATGGCCAACAACATTCAGTAATATTATTGCCATAATAACGATCGGTTAGGGTCCATTAATACAAGCTGTTCCAGTGGATGGATGCTTTCTTGAATATTTAGAAAATTTCTTTTAAGGAAAGAAATTTTAACAGCGAAGCAGTTAAAGCTCGAGGTAAAACTGATGACCACGAAAAAACTATCATCATCATGAACGGGCATGTGCCCCAGACAGTGGGCAAATCCCACTACTCACCGCTGGTCCTCTAAAAATGAAGATGGCAAATAAACACATAAATAACAGGAAAGAGAAAGAATGAGAAGAAAGACAGAAAGACGAAGAAAGAGAGAAAGACAGAGAATCAAAGAGAGCAAGAAACATATAGCATAAAAAAGGCAGAGAAAGAGAGATCGGCAGAAAGAAAAGGAAGGAAAACAGAAAGCGAAAGAGAGAAATAAAGAAAATTACTGAAAGAGAAAGAAAGAACTAAAGAGAGATAGAGGGAAAGATAGAAAGAAATTAACAAGAGCAAGACAGATAATCAAAGAAAGAGAGAGAAAGAACCAAATAGAGAGATAGAAAAAGATAGAAAGAAAGTAACCGGCGTCAGCCAGAACTCTTGAGAATCGACCAGCTTGGCTGTGACAAGCTTTGTGCGACTTAGTGCAAACTTCCCGCATTTTTTACATTTGCCGAAAGTTACACATCTACGAATTAGAGATTGCCACAGTTGCGTTACCTACCGCGTGGTCTATAACATTCCGAGCTTAACTGTTACGAATAGCACTATGAACATTGCAAACACGCAATTGGAATCAGTGAATCATTACAAACACGCAATTGGAAGCAGTGAATGCGATAAGTACACGACGTAATGTTACATGTACGAGGGCTAGCAGCTAACACGTTTTGCTCCGATCTCACTTAACTCTACGAAACACTGGTGTATGGCAATACGGCCACTCCCGGGAGAGAAGCGGTTTTCGGTCAGTTTGTCGTATCAGTGGTCCGAGCGCGAAGCAGTCAGATCACAGCGCGTAGAAGGTATACGAGCCGTTGGCTGGGGGATGTCTGCCGAAACAGATCGCGTGCTAGCACTCTCGACCGCACCCTTAGAGTCAAAGTTCACAGTTGCTGCTCGAGTTACGCAGTCCCTCTCCCCAGACATCCCTTCCTGCTCCTTCGCCCAGCAAATGACGGGCGGGGCGTTTCCTTCTGCTTGAGGATCTATCGACGGCAGCCCTCGCACACGGGTTGATGTTATTCCGTGTGACGGAGATGGCCAGCTTGTTTCATCTCTGCTTTAGCCATGTTCCTTTCCAATGCTCGCGAGCCTTTACTCGCGGGAAGAACATACAATGCGCGGAGCGATGTTGTCGATTTAGAGTTTATACGGAACATGACGGCTACGGTGAAAACCTGTCCTGAGTGTCCATACAATTGCTAACGCAGATAAAAATATGCAAAAAAAAAACGTCGGAGCGGGCTTGCCTTTTTCCTGGAAAGCTGCATTGTCTCCGCTGTAAAGAGTGCGTCCGTTGGAAGAATCATATAATCCGGCGCCTTTTCCATTGGTTTCGTTCTCGCCTTCAATACCATTCTTATTGGGGACATCTCCTCGCCACTTATTTCTTCATAAAGCACGCGTACAATGTCAGCACTAAGCGTTGAACCTATCATGATTTCGCGCTTGTCGGCTACAGACTGTTATCTCTGCATGCGCGGTCGCAAACGCACGAAATGGAGCGAAATTAGTTAATCGCGCACGATAGTCATGCGAGAGAAGCAAAGCGGGTGGGTGGCTGCATAGCAAAGCAGTACAGGAGAAAATTCACAACTGTTATTTCTCGTATATGAACCAGTCGAGAGTATGTACTCCCTGATGATGTCACGTGAATCACTATTCTGGTATCACGAAGTGCACCAAAGACAAGAAACGCCAAGAGAGAATAACGCGCTCGTTGTTCTTGTTTTTTGTTGTATTTTCAGATGCCGTTAGGGGACCTTTATAAAGACAGGGCGTGCAAACACGGACACAGGAGAGTAGTCAAAACACCAGAAACGCCGCTAACAACTGAAATACCACACAGCGGCGGAACCGAAGGTAGACACAAATATTCATCTGTGCATTCTTACGTAAGAGGCCATACTTATCAATCACGTGCAAGTGGTGGTCTGCGTGAGAGATAGCAGTTCACTCTCTCGAGTTTTCTCTTATGTCCGTGTTTCCACGTCATGTCTTAACATGAATACCTACCAACAAGCTCAGCTATATTCTAAGTTTGTCATTCTCTTCTGCATTTATTTATCGATTTACTCGAGTAAGAATGAGAGGAAAGATTGTAATAACGCACCGATATATATACAGTACTGATCTATCTTATTTATTTATGCACAGTGTACTAGGTCCAAGACTCCAAGAATATGCTATCCAGCGAGTTGGGTCGTCGCCCTTTAAGGCTGGAGGACGCGCCAGCGTTAAGGTCAGGCAATACTCGTGATATTTCTGGAGAAGAAAAAGATACTACAACTTCTGGGGATCTATTCTCGATGCGTTCATTCAAAGGAGATGTCCACAGTCCATTTCGGCAGAGCGCATTAAGTGATTCGAAAAAGCGGTGAGCCGTGATGTCACCTCCCTCTTGACGACGTCGCCGCACCGAACCCGCCAGCACATTCCTAGTGTAAGGAGAGAGTGGATGAAATGCACAGAAACAGGAACCTTTTAAGTCTGAATTTGCATATGAATGTGTCCCAGATGTTTGAGAACGATGCAGGGAATGCGTACCGACCTTACATCTGCGTTAGACGAGCGGCCGCATTAAACCTAAATCGATGGCTAACATGATCAGAAGACATGTGCACCAAAAATCGAATCTCTGACGGCTGCGTTTGTTGCATTGAAGCGAATTCCGTCCTTATCATTTGTGTCGAGAGTGTTTGAAAGCTTCGTGATGTCATGATGGCGCTGCAGAACAAAAACCGGAAACAGGGGGCGCGCTTCTCGCCGAGCTCCCGCTATTCAGCGGCCGCTGAAATGGACTGTTCATTACATGGACACATCGAAAAGAGCTCCTCCGGCGAAGTGCTGTATTTTATTTCCAGATTCCCCATTCGAAATAAAGGAAAAGACTAACGGCGGCGCTCCGCAATTATTGCGCGGCGGCGGCGGCGGCGGCGGCGACGTGCTCTCTCTTGGGACTTCGGCGGCGGCGCGAGCGGCGTGACCAAAAACAGGCGGCGGCAGCGCGGCGCGGCGCGGTGCGGCGGCGCACACCTCTACCGCGAAGTCGGTTTGTCGCCGGATTTGGCAGCGGCGGCGGCAAGGACACGTGCGCGCATGCGCTCCTCATTCGGCCCGAGTACTGCTAGTCAGCAATACTTATATTGTGACGCACCACAGATGCAATCTGAGAGCTCTGCGCGTGCGCAGAAGCGGGGGCGGCAGTATTGTGTCCGTGGACATTCCGAGTTGCGATAAGAGCAGTGGCGCCGCTCGACGTTGCTTTGGAAGCCTATATATCCTATCATCGCCACTCGCCACCCTTTCCATCTTTCGCAGGTCCTACTACTTGACGCTTAATAACACGCATACATTGTCCCTGCGTCATCGCGTTCACTACACATTGGTCATCCAATACAGGTGGCACAAAAACGCTAGCGCAGCGTAATTTCAGCTTGGTTCATTTCCCGATCCTCTCCGAATATAAAGACTGGAATGCCCTTACTCTTTACGCCATTGCCATGCCGTTTTCAGTGAAACTTGCTCGCGTAGCAGCTTATCTTCTTTAAACTGTGGTAAACGTGTTTTTGTATACATCATGTGTACACCCCTTAAAGGGCCCCTAACCACCCCGCGTTCAAAGACGAGGGTGTGATTTCTTTCTCGCCTTCGCTACCCTTCCTACAGGCGATATCTCCTCCTTGCCACTTATTTCTTAAGAGCACGTACAATGTCAGCAGTACGCGTTGAGCCTATCGGGATTTCGTGCTTGTCGACTACACGATGTTATCTCCGCTTGCGCAGTGGGAAACACGCAAAATGAAGTCAAATCAGTTGATCGCGCACGATAGTCATTGTAGACAAGGAGGAACGGGTGGGTGGCTGCGCGGCAAAGCAGTGTAGGAGACCATTCACAACAGAGTCCGCCACGGTGGAGCAGTGGTTATGGTGCTCGGCTGCTGACCCGAATGTAGCGGGTTCGATCCCTGCCGCGGCGGCTGCATTTGGATGGAGGCGAAGTGGTAGAGGCCTGTGTACTGTACGATGTCAGTGCACGTTAAAGAACACCAGATTGGTGAAATTTCCGAAGCCCTCCGCTACGGCGTCTCACATAACCACATCGTCGTTTTGGGACGTACAACCCCAGATATTAATTCACCACTGATATTTCGCGTATATGGACGAATCGAGAGTATACGTACCGTAATGACGTCACAGTAATCACCGCTCTTGCGTCACGAAGTGCACCAAAAAGACGAGAATAACGGGTCCTTTTTTTTGTATTTTCAGAGGCTGGTGAGGGGCCCTTTAAGTAATTCTTCAGACAGGGTCCTTAAGAAAATATTGTGATTCGGGGTGATGTGGCGATAAGGATGCAATTGCCGCAGCGACGCTCAATCTCTGCCCCCCCCCCCCCCCCCACCTAGCACTTCTCTATGAGCTGGAGGGACAGGCCTTCACATTTCTGTAATCATAATTCAGTGCTTGAGTCATGAAAACAAAGTTAGCAGATGTGTGAAGACTGTTTTGTCCGTTCACAGCAACGGAAATGCTGACAAAATCTGTGGCCGCTGTTCGAACGTTTCGTCGAAGGAAAGAAATTATTGTGCGTTGTTCCTGCTTGTTTATGTCAACACGTCGAACACCCGCCTTCCGCTCCAAGTTTCTCAGAGACGCTGTGAAAGTGCCAGTTGCAAGAGTGCGTCCTGCGCATTAGTTTCTCTCGATCATTGAATAGCGCCTGAAATGGGCAAGTGACGTCTTCTGGGCGAGCGAAAGTCGTGAGCTACAGCACATTAAGTATCATAAGAGCTTCTTTTATTGTATGGCTGGTCAAAGACATTCTCAACGCTCCCATGCGACTAGAAACAACGTGTTTGACTGCACGTCGTTATTTCTGTGTTGTTGTTCGCTTCTGCATTTCTTTCCCGAAGCCTTTTTTCGATCGCTTTCCGCATACGTGTTCGGTCCAAGGTCAGTCAGGGTCGGAGGAACGTGTTTACATTCTCCCAGAGGCAAACAAATGGGCTAAAGCCCGTTTTGGACACCTCGGTATAACTGAATGCGCATTCTCTCTCGCCGGTATTTTTCCGCACTGAAGGCCCACGTCACGAAGTGACGTCAGGCTGCATCTGGACATCCGGATACGGGGTGCACCCCGGCACGACTTCTTTTCATGCCAGGCACGCAACCGACGCCATGTTACGTATAGCAGGTTTTATTAGACCCACCCACCGAACGGCATTGCCGGTTCTCCTGCCGCAGGTTAGAATGATAAACGGCTGGTGTGGCTAGCGTGAATGCG
This sequence comes from Rhipicephalus sanguineus, assembly GCF_013339695.2. Classification (NCBI taxonomy): domain Eukaryota; kingdom Metazoa; phylum Arthropoda; class Arachnida; order Ixodida; family Ixodidae; genus Rhipicephalus; species Rhipicephalus sanguineus. Next base: position 152,650,408 of record NC_051180.1, read on the forward strand.
TTATAGATAAGGATGGTGCGATTAACGCTAATAGAGGAAGAGCATGTGTTTCCCAGTTATGCAAACGCACTTTTTTTTTATTATGAGTCGTTCCTCAAACCGTTACCACGTGTAAGGAATGGTTCAACGCCCCCTTCGATGGGAGGTGAAATTATTCATGCGTGACCGTTACCGCGTGCCGAACTATCGCCGTGAAGGGACGGCATCTATTATGCGAGCTTCTATTACTATGCAATACGCACGCAGCGCTCCTGTCATGTGCATACAACACTAAGTAAAGCTTCGGCTCTATCAGGAAGTCAGCGCTTTCTTTTATTTCCTCGCATCAAAAGCAAAGCTTCCGTGCGTTCTACATGTTTGCTTCATACTTGCATTAAATTGATAGACAAAGCCCGCAAGTTTCTTTTGTTCGACGTCTGTGTTAACAACTGGTTATACGATGCTCCCTATCATTTGCCCTGGTGTGACATCAAGGATGATTCAGGGTTCTGTAATTCTTTTCAGGTTAAAGTCGAGCTTTTCACGTGCCTTGTAGAAATAGTGCATCAGTGAAGTATCCGATATCCACAAATAAATTGTGTTCTGTTATTTCTTGCCTTGTACGCAACGCATGCATATTACTTCTGTACGCTTAACGTCATCGCTGTATAGCTAAATGTTTCTTGATATCGCGAACAATTTTTTCACCACTCATCCTTTCAAAACAATGATGTGGTGGGGACTCGAGCCGAAATGGTATTGGGCTTTGGCGTGCGACAAAGTTACGATGACAAATTGACACCAAGAAAACCTCCATGAAAAATTCCGGCAGATCCCACGCACTACGGGAATCCATTTCACGCGTAGCAGTCGGAGAGTATAGCTGCCTATGCCGCACTTTTGTCTTTGAGCCATATCTTACGAGGCGGGTCGAAATGTTTGTGTAAATTTAGTAGTTGTGTGCACATCGTGGGCTTGCCGGGCACGTCGACTACACTGGCGTGTGAAGGATAGCTCACGTTCGGGCGTAAAGTGGGCGCTTAGATTACTGCACAGACGTTACTCTTATCGAAACTAAGTGTAAACACTTAGTTTCGATGTCAACGTTTGTCTGCTGCAATAAAACCGTAACTAAAATGAACGGTGTGTCTTTCTCTCATATATTTTCGCTGTTCCTGGGTTTATGCAAACTGCGAATAACGTGTGGAGCATACCAGCATACTAAGAGCTGTGGAATGCGGCTATGACTGGGAGAAAGCTAGCAACGCAAGGTGATACTTGGAAATAGTATACATCTTGCAGTCTACCCCTTTTCACTCAAGTGCCGCATGTTCAGAACTGTCGCGTGGCTCCTGTGTTCCTGCGCTCTGTCCCGTGTCCTTTCTTGCGATTGTGGTCTTTCGCGCCTTAAAAGCAATTATGTCCTGCACGCAACTCACCCTTCTGTGCAGTGAGCTGCCGTTATGACGTATCTTTTGCTGATGAGGGCTCCACCGCAGTAATGCTCGCCGGTGTCGCTTCTCAGGAGGGCAGCCTGTGGAAATGTGTGCAGCGAAATAGAGCATTCTTCCATGGGCAGCCAGTTTAAAACGCCACTGTTCAAAATGTCCTAAAACGTCTGGGAAAATGAATTTCCTTTGTTCCAATCCATAAATATTTTTGCAAAAAGAGAGCTCGCGTTACCGCCTCAGTGACTCAGTGGCGACGCCATTATGCTCTTGAGGCCCAGGTTGCGGTTTCAACTCTGGCTACACCGAAAGTATCTATTCTAATTCGGTACCCAGATACGGCGGCCGCAATTTATTGCGGGGTCAGAACGGGCGAACACTCGTGTATTACGTCTTGAGAGCGTGTTAATGAGCTTGAGCTAATAATCAATAATTAACAACAATCCTGTACGACGTCTCTTGCAGCATATACGTTGCTTTGAAACAATAAATCCCGTTAAGGAACAAATATATCAAGTAATTATTCGATAATTGAAGTATTAGAGACTTGCCGATGTTCAACCGATGATTCGTCACTTGCATAAGTATGGCGAGTCGTGACGGTGGTTTATCAGTTGACTACACTTTAGCTATTTCTTTTAAATTCGCTCTTTATTCCCCGTTAAAACTGCTCAACCCAACTCTTCCAACTTTGTTTTGCCTATGACTACGGCACATATGACTGCATGTGTAACATTCCACTGCCCTTGTGCCAGAGAAATAAATTTGGTAAAAAACGCGGGCTTCACATATTTCAAGGAATAACCACGGCCGCTAAATAAAAGCGGCCGTGGAATAACGCTGTCCGATGAATTGTGTTTGCTGCAACTTAATTGAAACATTTATCGCGGTGCTTACCATCCACGCCCATTTGTTGGGATTGGCTTCGTTGCCGCCGATGATTCTCTTGTGTAGCACAGGAATTCCGCACGCTGAAAAAGATGCGCGAATACACTTTATATGGCATTAAACTTCGACAAATATGCAACGTAGCTCCCACTTCTAGGTGAACAAAACTAATAGTCTTAAAGCGCGCTGATAAAACATAGGCAGAGCAATGCGTGGGGCTATGTGCGTAAAACGAAGAACCTGTTTCGAAATCACAAAGTGTGCAAAGGCGACCACGAATGTTCTTGTTGTGTTTTACGTCATAAGAGACATACAATGTTTACGTCCGCCGCATCCCCGCAGATGCTCTAAGCGTCTCTTCATTATTCTTTCACCCCTTACGCTTCCGGACCATTATACTTCGTTCAAAGAACGCTTGCGACTATTCTTCCTGTGGGTTTTTTTATACACCGACTCATTCGGGAAAAACCCCTTCCACGTCGCGTTCTTCTCCATACCGCCTGTTACGTTTTCTAAGCTTGGCGTGGCGCGCCACAATTGTACTTTAGTGTAGTTCATCAATTGTGTTGCCTTGTCTGTTGGAAAATTTCTTTTGCGATCGCACAATCTACGTGGAACGTGACTAAAGAAGGAGTACAAGATAAAGAAGGCAGCCTTTTAAGTGGAAAATCAATCATTGGTCACCCAGTCTCTAGTTGTAAGACATACAACTCACGAGCAAGGAAAGTGCCAGAAATGACGAGCTCTTTCCGTGAACTCATTAGTCGCTTCTGCTAATAGAAATAATGTAGTAAATATATGAGGGCAGCAAGTTCTTATGGTATGAAGAAAGAGAATGAAAAGCGTGGTGGTACATTTGGCAAAGACGCAGCATGCAAATCCGGTGCCAAGTTGCGGGATAAAAACACTCCCATCACTACACTAACCTGTACTACACTCTAAACGTGGTAAGCGATAAATGTGATTTTGTGCACCGATAGTAAGGGTTACCAAGTTTAAAATTTATGCACTCAAAGCTAATGTAACCCTTATTTTATAGGCGCACAAAATCACATTTATCGGTTACCACGTTTAGAGTGTATCGTGAGCACTATGAACTGGGACACGGAATTCATGTTTATTCAAGAATTACTTGTAATGTACTGGTATGAATGTGAAGTGTTGAATTGCCAGAGGTGCCTTTCCGCTTCAGCATTTACATTCGGATACAACTTTAGAAGTCCGCGGCATTTCGTTCGCAAAGGCGGATGCACACAATGCCTGCACCAATGGGCGCGCACTCCCGAGTGACGTCATGAGTCGGACGGCCGGTGACCCCGACTTCGAAGAACAGTGCCGAGTGCATGAGCGGGACTATTTTTTTAGTCGCGGAGGCGATCGGCTGCGGCGTTGCGGTCGTCCGGGCGGGGCTCTCCGGACTATCCGATTCTATCCGATTACAGCGTCATGAACAATTTTGCGTTTGCCAACTGCTTCTAGCCGCTATGGCCTTTAAAAGGTAATTTCAGTGTTAACTCTCACATTACTCACGATTATGCGTCTTGATCACTGAGAATATACCGGGTGTTCAAATTAAGCTTTATGGTTTTGTTAAAATCCAGCACTGGGAAGAACGTGAAAACCACCTGTGCAGATAAGTTGTGTATCCAGGGAGACACGAAGTCAGACAATAATTATCGCTGTCAGCCCCCAGTTAACTAAGATTGAATAATGAACTTTTTAATGGGTGCAGCAAGCGGACATGTTTGTATTGAAAAGTTGGAGGCAGTCGCGTTTCAGACAGTTCCACTTTGAAGGATTCTTCCAGCATGTCTGCGCCCCGAGCTATTCCGCTGCAAAGTTTAATTGAGGTTTGCATGATTACGCATGTAAGACGGTGAGGAGCGACGCAATGTTCCTCCCTGATGTGACGAGCAGTCATTGCTTGCTATCGCCAGCCGGCAGCAAAAGGGTAACCGTTATCATCTTTGCCTATGCCTTCGACCCGTTGTCAGATTAAACGTCGCACGCAATTGCCGCGGCACATCGGGGAGGAGCTTTGCGCCAGTGCTCGCTGTCTCGCATGCGTAATCATGCAAACCGCAATTAATATTTGCAGTGGGATACCTCAGGGCGCAGGCATGCTAGAAGCATTCTTCCAAATGGAGCTATGTAGAAACGCGACTGCCTCCAAGTTTCCAATTCATGCCCCCTTGTTGCACTCATTAAAAAACTCATTCAATCTTCGTCAATTGGGCAGCTGACAGCGATAATTTCTGTCTCACTTTGTGTCCCCCTGGATAAACAGCTTACCTCTAAAGGTGGTTTTTACGTATACCTCCCAGTGCGGAATTTAAGAAAACCATAAAGCTTAATTTTGAACACCCTGTATTACTGTATTGCTCACTAGAGATCTACCATGTGCCTTTTAATATGTTGAGTCAACCGACTAGTTAAATCACTTATATAACTGCGGTTTCTATGAAACACGGTGATGCAACTAGCTACAGAACTGTCGGTTTGCTTTCTCAGCAAGATGAAGGAAAAACTAATTAGCCAGATTTGACAATGTGCCGAGCAAAGATTTCATATTTACCCGAATTCCTCATCGTTATTTCTGTTATCTGTCTCCCCATTGGTCTAGTGTGTACAGAACAGCCTATTATTTGACATTGTAAGGTTAAAACAAAACTGATGCCCAAACTACATTCAGACTGAAGAAATAGAAATGAACAGGACTATGAATTGAAGCCGCGTACCAACTGTCCCTTGAAAAATATATCAGCAAACAAGTGACGCTAAGGACACCATGTGGTTAAAAGTAATCCAAAGTCCACCGCAGCGGCATGCCTCATGATTATGTCGTGGTCTTGGCATGTCAAACAACAGAATTTAATTTCGTTAAGAAACAAGCAGCCTCTTGCATGTGACTACCGTTTAACATGAACATCTACATAATGTTTTTCGATATTCTGGATTGCGCGCAGCGACGTCTCAGTTTACAAGAACAATAGAGCTCTCACTGCATAACATCTATGCCATAGTCTAGAAGAAATCATTATGTACAAAATTTAGTATACGAAACCCGCTCAACGACTAACGTTTCCATGGGTATATAAAACCTACTATAACGATGTTGCTGTACTTATCAGAGAGGCAATTATGAAGGGCACCATGTGCTTTCCACGTAATAAGAGCTTCAAGCTGCAGTTGTAAGCGCATAATGCATTCCTTAAAGGCGCACACTAGGCACCAATTAGATTGCAGGCTCATGGAAGCTTGCCAAGAGCACACGGGCCTCCTAAGCTGCTTTCGTGAGCTTCTAAAGAATCAGGAAAATTTAAGAGAGATGTACACAATAGATAACGACACCTCGTTTGGGAAACAAAAGGGATAAGCAATTATCCGACATGGTTGCAGACAACAACAATAAGTATGCTTATGTTTACGACAAAAAGCGTATTGTATTTCAAGTACCAGCGTTTCGTGTAATTTCTACTGGCGTGGCGCAAGTATATTGCATCAGAGTGCGCAGCTTGTTATCTTTGTTGACATTCGAGACTGTTTGGTGTTTTTCCACACTCCGGCCTTCTGATTTCCGGGGGTTGCAATTTCCGGATCCCGGACGTTGACTCGGATACACGACATTGTCGAGTGCACGAGTGAGTCTATGGCAGGGTTCTCCACAGAAATGTTTTAGGAGTAGAAATTTTCAGAGCGGTGAGCGGGGGTGGGGGGGGGGGGGCAAAGGGAGGGGGTTGGAGATGTTAAGTTTAATAATTTCAAGTTTTCAAACGTCCCGTTTGCATCGACATGTTTGCACAGCTCACATTGAACGAAGACAAGGGAGAGGACCCAACACAGGTGCTAATTTCAACTAAATTTTATTAGCGAAAACGCTCGAAATAAGTACAAGAGATATGAACATGGCAACAGTACACATCAGCGCAATCGCACAACCTATTGCGTACAGCTAGATGACCTTTCTGTAAGCATGTCATCTGTTGCCCTCACCCAAAACGAAAATTGCTTATCTGGCTGCGACGAAATATATTGTGCGTATGCGCTGATGTGTACTGTGGCCATGTTCATATCTTGTCTCTACATTTCTAACGTTGTTGCTAAAAATCTAGTTGAGGTCAGCACCTGTGCTGTATCCTCTCACGTGTCCTCGTTCAATTTGAGCTGTACAAACATGTCGATGCTATAGCAACAACTAGCCCAAGCTACAGTTCCCGTTTTCTACGCACATCCACATTTAATTTCTGGACGGAAGTAAGGCCGCTTGCGTTCTTTCGCTGGCACTGGAGTTGGCGATCTTTTAAACCGCAAGACCACCTATTCAGACTCCGTTATACACAACCAGGTGGTGGGTGCCATGGCTTGCTAGTGTTGCGCGCGCACAGTGGCTATTTATTGCTTACTCAGGCACGCAATTGAAAGGGGTCAGTCGGGGTGGTGGGAGGTCTATCGAAAGTTGTGGGCGGTGAAGCGGAGCGGTGGGCGGCATTTCCACTACCACCCACCGTGGTGAGAACCCTGGTCGTTGGTATATAAAAGCTGTTCGTGATTCGACGATGTACTCACTCGGTCTCAGTTCCTCCAGTTCTGGGGGCACTGGCTTTGTCGGGTTTCTTTTCATGTGCGAGTGCGCGTCTGTGCCCGGCCTGCCCGCAGGCCGGCTCGTTGTGGCGCGGTGAGTGTTGGTGCCATCCTGCGGCTTGCTACTGGGACGGCTGCTCGGCCTGTTGCTCGGGGAGCCACTCGGCTTGTTGCCCGCGGAGTTGCTTGGCGTGTTGCTTGGGTAGCCGCCCGGCCTGTTGCCCGAGGAATCGCTCGGCTTGTTGCTCGGGTAGCCGCTGCCCGGCCTGTTGCCGGAAGAGTCGCTCGGCCTGCTGCCCGGATAGCCACTCGGCTTGGTGCCGGGGTAGTCACTCGGCCGGCTAGCAGGGTAGTCGCTCGGCCGGCTAGCAGGGTAGTCGCTCGGCTTGCTTTCTGGGTACTCGCCAGGCTTTGAACTGGGATAGCCGCTCGGCTTGGTACCGGGATTGCTGCTGGGCCTGCCCCCGTTGTCGCGTGTTGGTGGCACATGCCTCTTTCGCCGCAAGAAAATTGTTTGATGCAGCTGTATTTTAACGCCGGAAGAACAAGAGATTTTGTGTGCGCGCGCAGTGAACAACATAAGCGCACACGTATGTTCGCAAGTGCATTCTATTGCTCTAATGCACTGAATTTTTTAGCATTTTCTTAATTTCCTCATTCGTTCATAAAGATTACGCTCAACAACAAGCATACTCTGGATAGCCTCTGGTGGCAGATCAATTCATAGAATGCACTTGCGGACAGTTTACGGGAGTGACATCTCTTGTTTTTGTTTAATTCACGAAATAAAAGAAACATTGGCCACTGAAAAGTTAGCTCCCATTCTCAGAACCAGAAAAAACGTACAAAACTAAGACAGCAAACAACTTATAGTTAACTTTGGGCCTACAAATGAAGTCTCTATGAAGTACCGCTGCGGCGCTATTATGAATCTTCATGAAACGGTCATAACATGGACAGGAACCAACAATAAGACTTGCGAACGACGACCACACAGAACGTTATTCTAGAACAACACTGTTCTGTTCTTAAGCGATTAAATAGAGAAACAACCGCACCTCTACGCCGGTAATACTGCCTTCGCACGACAAGATCTATATTGCTGTCTTTCAAAACCTACAGGCCACGAAAGTCTCGTTTCTCTAAGAGAGCGAGAGAACGAGAGAGAGAGAGAGAAGATAAGAGGCTCGTTATAGACCTTGCGGTCGTTTCATGTTCAAGTTATTCAATCAATGCTCATTATTCTCGTAAGAGCCGCTGTCTCTGTTTGAACAATTTGCGACGCATGTAGAACGTTGCTTAGGTGCGCTGCCGCATTATATTTGATCACTGACGATTTCACGTACAAAACACACGGCGTCGTGATACATAATAGAAAACAGCAAACCCGTTTTTCTCCTCAGCTAAGCCTGCATGTGCTATTCAATTACTTAGCTGACATAAAAAAAAGATGAATTGTTTTTAGAGCAACCAAGAAGCACATTCTGATCATGTGGGTGATGTATGGGTGGATTATTTTCAGTGGTCAAAGAAGGCGCCTGGATAGTACACTCTCATGAAGCGCTTACGGCGCAGCGGCATGTATTTGTGTGTTTGTAAAGTTTCTGCAAGCGCCATAAACTGCTGCTTGATGAGTATCGTTAGAATTTATTTGGCTCTGCGCCTTAGACAGCAAGCAAGTATGCATATACACTTGATGCTCAAGTGTTTGTTTCCGGAGTAGTTGTTTTGTTTATACTCTTTCAAGAAAAACTCAGGAAAAGCAATTAGTCCAGACCAGAAGAAGGTTCATACATCATATTTGTGAGTAATAGCTTCTGTTCGTCAACAAAGCAGATTGCTTTTATAAAACATTAAATGATATACTCTCGTCAAATTATATGTCGTCCGTCGTTCAGCAGCAACATGGCGTTCTGGATACACTGAGTCGCAATTTTAGATGTCTGCATCGTTGCTGCGAAGGCTCTATATTGCCACAATTTGGCCTTAACAATAAAGAGAACGATATATGTCCCGGTGATAGATGAGGTTCAGAAATCGAGAGAGAGAGAGAGAGAAGCAAGGAAACGCAGTGAGGTTAACCAGACGCGCGTTCGGTTTGCTACCCTGCACTGGGTGAAGTAATGAAGGAGCGAAAAGACACAGAAGAAAATAGAGAGGGGGATCAAACGGTAGAGCATTTTTCTGGGCGTGTATTTTGCAAGAGGCACTGAAGAACCGCGACACTCAAGAAGAAAGAAATATCACCGGGAACTGGTGATGCTTTACTGCAATGACTTTTAGTGACTTGTCACAAAACTCACATGGTTGCCCCCGCCGTGACCTGAATCGACGGGATACCGCGGTTCGTCGCGCACCACAGGAGGCACAGGCCGCGAGCCAGGCGTCGGGGTGACGCGAACTGTCGTGTTCTTGGTCGGTCGCGGAGGACTGGGACTTAGGACGGTGGCGATGACGAAGGTGCCGTCGGGTCGCCGAGGTATGTTCGTGTTCGGAACGAACTCGGTGGGACAGCACACGCCGATGTGGTCATTGTCAATGGCACACGTGTACTTTAGGAACACTTCCAGACTGTCTAGGAACACGGGCAACACGCACAGTCTGACGGGCGTGCAGCAGCCCTTGCTTCCGTTGGGCATCAGACAGGCGTGGTAGTCGGCGCGGCTTGTGAACTGCGTTGAACGCTCTAGAGATCGCTGCAGCTTGTCGACAAACCTGGCGACGATGTGGCTTTCTGTGATTGGAGCCTGCCGGTGGCTGTTGACAGTGGTGGTGCGGCTTGGAGCACGAGCGTAATTTGCTTGCTCCGGCTGGTCCAGAGTCGTCGGGGCCCGATCTATACAAAGAAATACCAGGGTGTTAAGTACAAACTCAAGTTATAACGAATAAAATTCCTGAACTCTTACAGGTGAATAGCCGATGAAGTCCAAGGAAGCATAACCTAACGTTGAAATAGGCCTGTAACGTCGACAGCTTTATACTTGTAAAACGGATTAAAGCCCGCGGAATACACGAATGATTTTAGGTGAAGAAAACGACGGGACTAGCGGGACTTCATTGGCATCCCGCATGTAATACCGTCTACATAACTCGTCATTTCATGATAAAATTTAGGAAGCACACTTAGCTTCATGATGACAACTATAGCACATACTTTTCTTTTTCTTTATGATTTAACTAAGCATATGTTTTCTTGGAGAAGCACCGACGAAATACGGCTCCTTTCGGAAGTATTGAGAAAACAGAGGTATTAAAAAGAAATGAAGGCGAGTACCGTTGAATAGGACTGACGAGTATTAAGGTGAAAGCCTTAGATGCCTCATCAAACGCGGAACGCGGATTGATCATCGACCGCGCCAACACTCGTGACGCAAAAAATAGTCATCACCTGATGACGTCTTGAAAGACGTCACCCTGACGTCGCACATCGCCAAAATGTGCAACGTCACGATGACGCCGCTATGACGACACATAACGTGACGGTACATCATGACATCATCGCATGGCATCACATAGTTTTTAGTTCAGCAAAACGTTTATATACTGGCGCATTAGCACAGAGCAAATCAAATTTTCCATGAACAATCAACTGCAGTGCCCGGGCTACAGTTGCGCGAAGTTCGCTTGCACAGTTCGTGGCTGTCGGAGGCAATTGTGCTAAAATTTATAAGCGCTAGCTAGCTACACTCTCATAATGATGGCCCTGAGTGCCTTGGAGACGCTAGTGGCAATAGTACCTCCTAAAAACGGTATGGAGTTGCAATGGTGAGCTAGAGGTGGTGAGTTCGGTCCTGCGTGCCGCTACCGCGTGTTTATGCAGTGGAAACGTAAAAACATTCGGTTACATAAATTTAGCGCCAAGTTAATTAAACCATCTCGGGAGGTCAAAATGAGCTCTAAAAGTGAAATGTCAGCATTTAACTTCAGTAGTGTCTTAGCTGCGCAGACCGACAAGGATGGGGTCCATAACAAGTCGCCGCATGTAGTTCAGGAAGACGTTAGAGCTACGTATAGAATGGTGCAAATGCACTCCAGCGCTCAGATATTTTAGCTGTAGAAGAGTGGGAGCACGGGGTGGTGTACGCTGGCAGTATAGTTTTGTTCGATGCAGTAGGCACAGCAGTGCCGGGCACTGCGTACTTTTTTTTTCTTGCCTTTGACAAATGTAGGGCCACCCGTCTCTTAGACTGGCGCCCCGCACTCTCCGTGCCACTCAGCCTTATCTTCTGTCATTAGCCGCGTCCAGCTTTCTGGTCGATGTGGCCGCGCCGCCCAGTCCGCTGTACGTAAACAAAAGAAGCGTCGCGTTGACGTCTGCAACGCCTGAGCCAAACCGGCAAGAGATTTCAGGAATGCCGTCGTTACAACTTTTTCGAGGAGGCGACCACTTACTGTCCGTGACGGGGGCTGTCGCCTGTCGCGCCTTCTCGTCAAAGACAACGTGGCGCGCACGTCAAACGATCTATATCTAGGCCGCTTGTCGCAGCCTAAGGCAAGGCATAGTTGAGTAATTCGACACGCACCTTCCGGTGGTTCTTTCGGCCAGCTGGAAACAATCTCGACGCGGTGCTCCAATTGCTCCGGGTCATCTTCCGTTCTGCCATCTCGTCCAAAGCGTTCTTGGAAGAGTCGGTAGAAGGGGTGGCGTGCGTGAAGAAACAAGGCGCGACAGTTGACGTACGAGAACACAGACCCGTCATTCGTACTACAGTGATTGCGGACGCTCGGTTCAAGCTTAAAATTTTTCCATTTTTTAGGTTCGGTTCGCCGTTGTTGCGTGCCCTTCAGAACAGCGGCAATATCAAAGCGAAGGCACTGGCATTGGCCTTAGCCTACATTTGGCTTGAAACCTGTTGGCTTACGTTGCTCTGCTGACACAATTTTGTAAATTGTGTATTTTTAGGTGTATTTTTAGGTGTAGGAACTCTAGGAACTCTAGAAGACGCCCTATTGGTATTTTGTTTGCAATATGCAGCTATTCACGACACCAGTATGTTTGCATATCACACTACAGTAGGAAGAAATAGACGGGGTTTAATGAAGCAAAAAATAAGTAACCGTAACATTTATTACACATTTTAGGACCTGCAAGCCATGTAAATTTCTTAAATGTGACATTCGCTTTAGCGCTGAAATATAACAGGCAAGCATGTCCGTAGGCCAGCTGATGTAATAGTTGGCAAGCTAACATAGAGATAACACTTGCCTATCCACAGATTGAAACAATTAATGAAATCATAGGAATATTTGTTAATATTACGACAAACACTTAATGTACACACTGCCGAAACAAACACCTGTGACAGGAATTAGTCACACCGTTATACATTGAACATGCTTCTTGTAGCTGTTCCAGCAGCAAGATCATAACAGAAGTCGCGGGGTTTCACTAACCGCAGTATGTGATGTTCTGTTTTTTGTTATTCTTGAATTTTTTTAATTAAAAAATAAGGCTAAATTTTAGCCTGCAGGAACGGAAGCGCAACTGTTATATCCGATTGCGTTACGTTTTATTGCGATGTGTACAGAAATGGTCGAAAATCATATGGCTGTATTTAGCGAATTCTATATCTATGCTACATAAAATGAAATCAGTACCTCTAGACGTGCACTTATTCTGTGTTATACAATGACATGTATTCCTTGTTCTGTTTAATTCAGCTAGCTCACTGGTAAGTGCTTAACAGCTATCACATTGGACCATGGACTTCAAAACTGTACGTCGCAATTTTGAGGTACACTTGTACACGAAGGTCTATGACATTCTTCTCACCGCTGTCATTTTTCTTCGCTGAACAGCAAGTACACAGTCACCGTTCCTACTAAACAAACCGCATCCAGTCACATAATTTGATTTTGTACCGGTCAACATGAGCATAAACATTTTGAAGACACCACTACGCTGGATGAAATAATGGTGAGTAATCAGTATTTACAGATTATCAAAATCCTGCATATAAGTGCTCACTCGCATTTACAGTGCCTTGTCTGACCCTCGAGCTCAACCACTCGACGAATATATAAATAAAGGAACAGGGGAAAAATGCAGAAAACAAAAAAAATAATATGTCCTCACGCGTGGTTAACATGGAGGTGATCTTAAGTAATCAGAGAATAAGAAAACAGCGGATCAAAAAGAAAAATAGCAGAGCATCATCATAATTCCTTACCATGCGTGTACGTCGGCTCGTTCTCCGATTGGTTCCACACGTACCCAAACGCACAATGTCCACACGCGACGAGTCCACATAACACGAAGACGGCCAGGAAGACAGCACGGGTCATAGCGAGCGTTTTCTTTCGTCCACGTTAAAATCCACTCGTGACCGAGCGACCTCTAGTTTATCTGTAACACGGACTACAGTCGTCACCTCGTTGCGTCGGGCGTGGATCCGGCCGAGTGGTCCACATCCAAACTTCGCGGCATCTTCTTGGGCGGCGCGCGCGAGCAGTCCTGCTTTCGGCGTCGAGCGCGACCTGTAGCCTCTGGCATCGGCCGCCTGCTCTCCGGATGGATGGTCCGCGCGACCGACCGGTCAAGTCCGGCGAGCACCCCGCGCTCGGTAGGGTGCCTTTCTGCCAAGGTCGCTGGAGGATATCCCTCGCCTTGGCGCGCTCGCCTGTCTGTACGCTGTATATGTACGCGCGTGCGAGTACGCTGCGCTCCCGGAGCACGGTTTCCTCTGGCGGAGGCCTCTTCCTGCGTTGCTGCCTGCCGCTACTTGCTGCTGGTGTGCCTTCCTCACGTGGCTTGAGGCGCCTCTTTTATCGTTTAGGGCTTGTTTGTGTCTCGGTGATTCTCTCTCTCTCTTTCAGCTTGTACGGATAGACTCGTGGTGCTGGGGAAATTGCCCCGTGCACGCGCTCACCAGGCGAGATGTTTTTCTCATTTTTGTCGCAATCAGCGCGAGCCGCCTCGTGGGGGCTGGTGGGAGTATAACGCAAGTTTGAGCGGAAGTACGTCACCGGCTTACACCCTCTTCGCAAAGAAAGGGAAGGGTCTGGACGTGCCTTTGCGTAGCGATAGGGGCTCGTGGGTTTAATGAGCACCGTTTCCGTGTCGAGTGACATGCCCCGGAACGGAACTTGGCGATTGGGGGAAGGACCGGAAATATTTCGTGCCGTAGCGGAAATCAGAGATGCATTGCACAGCGTCGGAACGCCTGTACGTATAGGGGCTGGTCGCAGTGTGCGGAGATCTGACAGAAAGAGTGACAGGGGAATCGGTTCCTTCGTTTGACACGCCCCTTGCAATAACTGGCTCTGAGAGAGGCGGCACAGAGCAGGTGTGCGGGATTTTTCTGGCGACATTGCAGCTTAGTCTGACCACGACCTAAAAATTTTTGCTTGAAGCCACGTGCTAAGCCGGTCTCCCAAGCTATGGCTAATTTCGTGGCGGTTCGTGAAGTTGGTGTGCCATCAGCAATGTGAATGACCTTAGATACAGCACAAGTTCAGATGCTGGGCCTGCTAAGGAGTCCATAAAATACCAATTAAGCACTCAACCGCCTCTTCTTCGAAAAGCTATACACGCGATCATTCGAGAGTAAAGAATCTTTGGCATCGTTATGGCCAAGTGGCGGATGATAAATATCTGGCGTATTAGCAATACGTGTTGAATGGCGAGTTGATTGATAATGCTTAATATCTTAGCAGAGCACAAAAAGTGGCATAAGCTTCACAGATATAATTACCTATTTATTAATTGATTGATTGATTGATTGATTGATTGATTATTTATTGATATTTACAATAACACAAACGCGACGAGGTTATTATTTACAATATCTCAAAAGTGACAAGATCTTACATGAGCGGTGGGCTATTACAATATGCCTAAATGTGTAGAAGCCAGATCACTGCTTTGAAATTGATGATAATGGAGTGGCGCATAACGTCAGGAGGAAGGCCATTCCGATCTTGTACTCTCGTGGCGAAATGGCCCGAAGGTCGCAGGCAGGGGCGTAGCCAAGGGGGGGGGGGGGGTTGGTGGGTTTCAAACCCCCCCCCCCCCGAAATTTTTCAGTTTTGCTTGTGTATATATACACGCACACATAAAAACGCACGCACGAATATACATAAGTATGGTTGAACCCCCCCCCCCCCCCGAAAAAAATTTCTGGCTACGCCCCTGGTCGCAGGATCGAATCCGGGCCGCGGCGGCTGCATTTTCGATGCAGGCAAAAATGTTTAGGTCCCGTGTACTTAGGTGGTAGAAATTTCCGGAGCCCTCAGCTACGGCGCCTCTCATA
This sequence comes from Rhipicephalus sanguineus, assembly GCF_013339695.2. Taxonomy (NCBI): domain Eukaryota; kingdom Metazoa; phylum Arthropoda; class Arachnida; order Ixodida; family Ixodidae; genus Rhipicephalus; species Rhipicephalus sanguineus. The sequence continues at coordinate 152,665,556 of NC_051180.1, forward strand.
ATCATATCGTGGTTTTGGGGCGTTAAATCCCAGATAATATTATTGTTATTTGATGGCAAAAAAAAATCTGAAAGGTACGCAGTGGTGTTACCAGTTGGCGAGTACACAGCTTTCCCATGGTTGATGCCATCGGAATGACGACCAGTTAGCTTCATGGCGGGAGAGCGAGGGGATGCGTGATACAATTTGAAGAACAGGTATAGATGAGCTATATGTGGGGGCATGATGAAAGGCTAACAAGATTAGCATAGGATTTCAGTTCAACTACACTAATCTGGAAAGGTCAATCTTGCTGCATGGTTTTGCACAGTTTGCAATGTTTTAGGGGTGCTGCATTGGTTGTGGTCCCAAACAACGCATGCGTACTCAAGTTCGGCTCTGATTAATATCTGATACACTCTAAGAAAAAAAAAAGAGTATAGGTGACTCTTTTCGGAGAGCTCTGACTAGCCACGTATACGACTTTCTTTAAAGAGTCACGGTGACTCCCTTGGTGGGTCAGAGTCGGCGCGCTCTAGGAGAGTTCTCTGACCCTCTAGGAAGAGTGGAAGGACTCTTATCCGAAGGATCACGTTACCACTTATGAGGGAGTCAGACGACTCTTGCCGGTAACACTCCACCCGGGTTAAACGACCCACACCGAAGCGTCAATCGACTCCACAATTATTTTAAGCTACTTATTTGACACTTGCTTTACTTTTGCGCGACTACTGTTGAAAATAGTGAAGCATTCATTTTAAGCAAGTCCAATAATGCTTGCCGGTCTGTCCAGCGACTGCAAAAAAAAAAAAAAAGAATAGTTCAATTCTGACAATATTTTAATAAAACTCGTGAAAACAACACCTCTTTTCCAGCAAAGTAATATAGAAAGCGCGAAAAGATGGTCTGTGATTTCCAGTTAAGAAGTTTAGGTATTCCTCATTTACATGCTTGTATGAGTATAACCAACTAAGGTGTGAGTGATGTGCATTGTCATATGGTGCAAAATAAACTGGAGAAATCAGCATCATGTTTCAATCTTTATTCCATATGATTAAGAATAAATCAAAAAGTGGTGACGGCTGGAGGCATCAGACTTGTGACTTGTTAGGCTATCGCTCTTGTTCAGCGTGAGCACCATAAAAACAGTATCTGAAAAGCAGAACGTGATATTATGATGAGAAAATGAAATTGCAGTAAAAGTTTGCGAAATCTACACAATAAGTAGTTCACACGGACATAATGAAGGCTCACAACAAAACAAATGCAAACAGGCATGGTAAGGAACGAAGTTTTTTGCCGTTATCGTGTAAAACACAAGTTGCAAATAGTAGCTTTCGTAACACGTCACTTGGCGACAAAGTTGCCGCACAATATCATGTGAGCCTCTTTTAAACAAAAAAATCACAGCATATCCACGGAGTGAATGATGATGAGTGGGCGAAGCTGCGGAGGTTCATCGGTAAACCGTGAATCTTCCGCGAATTCTGCCCAGTACATCATCACCGACGTGAGATCGGGCGCGTTTATACTAAAGGTTCGATGAGTTATGACGACTTGCAGCTCACTTTAATTTTACATGTACGCTGTGAATGTTCATTGTTTAGAAAACCATTGCTTTAGAAAACATCTGGCGTCTTTCGTTAAGCAGCTGGCGTCTTTTTGTTTTGCTTTAGAAACATCTGGCGTTCTTTCGTTTTGCTTTTACAAAACATCTGGCGTGTTTCTTTGGTTTATTTCATCAATAAACGGCATTTTGAACAAAATTTTTATTGTTTAATCACGCACAGGAGAAATCTCACCAGGCACTACCTTGGAGGTAAAGAATGGCTGCTAATGGGAATGAGAGACAGAAGAAGTCGGCTTTTAGCTAACACTTACACTTCTACTTCTACTAACGTTTCCTACTGGAACATGCCAATGGCTGCTAATGGGGAATGAGAGACAGAAGAATTCGGCTTTTAGTTAACGCGCACGCTGCGAATTTTTTATTGTTCAACAACGCACAGGAAAAATCTCCCACCGGCACCACCTTGGAGGTCAAAGCGTAAGACTGGTTACGCACTACGACTACTACTACGACTACGAGGGACGAACGAGTGCCGCCTTAAGGAGCTTCGCCCCTAAAACGAAATTGGTTTAAGCTCCTTTGCGTGGGTGCCACTCACCTCTTTGCCTACGTCGTCTTGTCCAACCAAAGGAAATCTAGGACTGACTGCCTCGTTCGGTTGACAGGGCGAACGCCGCTGTTATTATTGCGATAGCAATTATATGGACAGTCTCGGCTGGATTTTGCCGTCGCCGTCATGCACCGTATATGTATAAGTATGTATATATATATATAAAAGCCCCAGAGAAAAATAATTAGGCAAAATGCTTCCGAAGCGCGGAATCGAACCAGGGAGCTCTTGCACCGTAGCGAGTGGCGCTAACCACTACGCCACGGAACGCAGGTCCTCCACGTAGCTAACGGCGAGCGTTATATACACACCCTTTACCGCTGGACGGAATCAGAGACGGCCGGCGCTTATAAGCGTTTCTTCATTACCAGCGAGATGGCGCTAGGAGCGCGACGGGCGCATTTAAAAGTCGTCGACGAGCTCGCTCGCTTCTTATATTAGCGCAGGGAGGACCTTCTCCTTCCGCTGTCTGCTCGCGCGTTTTTCTCGTGGTGAGGGCAAGAGGGATGTTTCAAGTTTTCACCGTGATGTCCGCGCTCATGTTACGGAGCGTACGAAAGTCACTCGAGCTAATGGCTCATTCACACTGGGTAATCCGCCGGCCACAGCAACCGGAATTCGCGCGCCGCCGAAATTCCACATTGTTCACACCACTTAGCAACCGCACCGCCGAAACTAGGGCTCCTATACCTGGCGACAACTTTCTGTGGCAGCACAGCCGAAGCTACGTGGGCGGAGCTTCTGCACATGTGTTACTACGCCAAGTAGTCCGTTCGCGGGCGATTTCGGTTTTGGTTTCGCGAGCGCATAGAACATGTGCGTTTTCATACGAGTATTCATGGCTCATAATGTTGTTTGGAAAGTTATGCAGATAGTTTATTCACAGATGTAATCGAAACCTACCACATGACTTGATATACTTAAAAGATGCAGCACAAATACCTGGAATCATTGCGGAGCTCTTCTGCAAATCAAATACTATAACTGTGCTAGCGGTTCAAGTCTACGTGCAAAGCGAGCACCATTTAGTATTGTTTACATTTCTTTTTTGGGAAAACGATAGAATGTTTTGTATTGCGAAGGAACGCAGGAATCAGCTTTATTAAAGCGGTTGGTTTTACTTTTCAAAGAAAAAAAAAAGTAGAAGCTACGGCCCAGCAGTAACTGCGCAATTGGAAATCTTACGCAAAGGTAACAAGCCATTTTCTGAATTTCGGTGCACACAGGGCCGACATCGTCGTTTTCCTAGATTTGGAGACGCAATAACTTTCTGGAGACGCTCACGTTATTTTGTCAGGCGACGCGAAGGGGATCGAAAGGCAGCAGATATCTTGGCCACGACCGGTCAGGAGCGGGCGTCTCACGCTTGCGATTACAAACGGATGAACGCGTTCCTTACTCGCGTGGTCAAGAATGCTTTTTTTTTCACATTAAAAATCACGCTGTCAGTCGCATAATAGACATGAACGCGTCTGTTGCCGAGGCAAAGCTGTGCACGGGTGATTTTGTCACCGTAAATCGCTCTCATTGCAAAGCGCCAAAACGCCTCCCGCCGTAGACGCCGACGGGCACGGTGTTAGACGCAATCTTCGGCTCGATTGTATCAGCAATAGTAGGCAATCGAAATACCGACCATGTATGCAACGCAATTTATGAAATGGGCCACTTATTTTACGTACTGTTTCCAATAGTAGTTTTGCTTTCAAGCGGCTCTTCTTGCTGAAGACTTGCAGGTAGCCGTCGTCACTGTCAAGGAAGCTATCGCGATGAGAGACCCACTTGGGATGGTGGTATCACTTGCACACTTCTTTCTCGGTGATAGTATGGGCAAATCAACAAAATAATTCACAACGCAACGCTGTCTTCGTTTCTTTCTGATCGATGAACACAGATCACCTAACGAACACGCGCTTATGCTCACTTGCAAGATTCGATGTGCACCTGTTGCAGCTGAGCGACACCATCGTTGTTTAGTGGGGACGGAAAACGTGAAATGGACACCAGAAAACCTGAAAACTCGAAAGAGCAAAAATCGCAAATCCTTTACGGGATAATCATTCTTGCTTTCAATGCAAGCAATCTTGAACGTAATACCTATTTCTTTTCTTTTTATGTTTTCTCTTATGCTACGTATTTAGCAAAAGCTAGCGTTCGCGCACTACATACAGAAGCGTAGTAAAAAAGTGCGTGGTTCGGTTGCGTAGCCTTGGCTGTGCTGCCACAGAAAGTTGTCGCCAGGTATAGCTGTCACCGTCCCTTCGCGCGAAGGAACGCTGGCATCGACGCGCTCTGCGTTGTGTACGCGTTTCGTTATGGCGAAGCGCATAAACAGGAGAAGGGTCGTGGAACTGTTGGGCCTGCTGGAAAGGAACTTTCTGGCGATGTCTGACGAGGAGAAACATGCGTTCGCCGAACAAGAAACGACGCAAGCAGTCGTGGTTGGTTCGCCCTGATTTGCAAGACGCGAGAAGCTTGGTCGAGCCGAGATAATGCTACCCGTTTTGCGAGATCGCGATGGTGTATTGCAAAGATGATAATCGCGAGAACACTTGGCACTTGTCGAGAGCTACAGGATGATTACGAAAGACTTCGGTGTTGCTGCGGGCTTCGACGACTGCAATATCACAAGCACGCCGCCATTTTTCGAATGTTCTACTCGCGTTCCGATTGGCTCGCGGTGAGGGAATCCGGCGGCAGCTTCCGCAAAAATCGGTCCAGGACCGATCGCCGCGGAATGGGCTTTTCCGGCGGATCTCGCTGCCGCCGATGCGGATTCCGCGCGCTCTCGCCGCCGAATGTCTCAGTGTGAACGAGCCTTAAACGAGACACCGCTAAACGAACAAACAGAAGATGAGCGCGAACTATCAAGTGTCACAGCTCGACACTTGAAGCACGCTAGTTTCCTTCGCTGCTTCGGCCGCCTTTGTAATTTTTCCCATCACGAGCGGTGAGGCGCCAAATCAAGCGACACCTTCGTTTTCCCGAGTGTGGCTGTCAACTGGAGTGAAGAGGCGGGAGAAGTGATCCGGGATTCTGGGAATAACCAAAACATACACACTGCTTATTTGTATTTAAAACCACCCTTTGTTCAACACACCATTACTGTACAAACATCTGACACGAGTGTTTTGTTCGAATAAATTTCCTAACGAAAAAAATTTCCCGTAAAAGGCAGCGGGAACCTCTTTTCGCAATAGGCACGGGCTATGCACAAATGAAAGCACTTCTTTTCTGAAAAATCGCTTCAAAATTTGGTGTCAGAATAAGTACGGCTTTGCACCAGCATATTCCGACACCCAAGCACATCCTCCGGCAGTGAGGGGCACGCCGTGAGCGGTTACTGACCGCATGTTTTACAAACGTAACCCATCCTTAAATGCTCAGCAAACACATTCAAGTACAAGCACCCGAACGACACCCAGCGAGCGCGGACGCCGTCTACGTCGAGATCAGACACGTCATATGCTAGAATTAGCGCGCATAGCTCCCGCAGTCACGTACACTCATTCGATTCTGTTATAACGCCGAACGTCATTGCACTGTAGGCAAACCACGAAAACAGCAAACAGAAACGAAGGAAAAGAGTGCACGGCGGCGGCCGCAACAATAGCGCGCCGTCGAAAGCCTCGAGCTTGTTCGCCTTACCGGCGAGGCGTGTCCAACTTAAGTGACTACCGCATACGTACTGGAAGCATCGTACTATATCTGCACCCCAAACTACCGTCTTTAAAAAAAAAAGCCGTATATATAGGGCGTCTAAGCGTTCTGTAGACGGGCTTTTTTGTCACGTTTTTACGCGCGGAAGCACTCTGCACACTCAACGTTGATGGAAATGTTGTTATGAAGTAATCTTTTCGTTAGGAAATTTATTCGAACAAAACACTCGTGTCAGATGTGTGTACAGTAATGGTGTGTTGAACAAAGGGTGGTTTTACATACAAATAAGCAGTGTGTATGTTTTGGTTATTCCCAGAATCCCGGATCACTTCTCCCGCCTCTTCACTCCAGTTGACAGCCACACTCGGGAAAACGAAGGTGTCGCTTGGTTTGGCGCCTCACCGCTCGTGATGGGAAAAATTGCAAAGGCGGCCGAAGCAGCGAAGGAAACTAGCGTGCTTCAAGTGTCGAGCTGTGACACTTGATAGTTCGCGCTCATCTTCTGTTTGTTCATCTCAAAGCCCATCTCAAAGCGACATTTGCACCTGCAGCAGTGCAGACACAGGGCGCGATCAGCAAAAAATGACCCGTGATAATTGTTTGCATCACTCATTTTATGGGAGTTGTACAGCAATGCACATAACGGTGTCAGCTCGATAACTGACAGCTTTAGTTGGGCACCCGCAACAGCCCCGCGGACGCAGGCTGCTGTTTGAAATGGCTGGCAGATAACTTCCGCAGAGCTGCTGCAGACGCCCAGCTAAAGTTGTATAATTAGTACCTACGAAAGCAGTACACTCGCCGTTAAAAGGCGCACGTTGTCCGTGTCCGCAGCTTCATGAATATACCTCCCTCCAAGCGTGACTTCGAGCACGGAGCCTGGCGTCAGCGCCACCGAAGATGCGCATTTTTTTTCGAACACAAAGCTGCACGACAAGCAACTGACGCAACCCGCACAACCGACGCAATGCATTCCGAAAGACCGAGCAGACTGAGAGAGGATGCGGAGGCGTGGAGGCGCGGCGCCAGCCCGGCTGGCTCCGTCGGGGAGCGAGGCGAACCACCGCGCCATAACTGCCAGAACGGCGCCGAACGGCAAACGCGCGATATGTATGGCGTATACGACGGCGCCTTCATCACGGAAGCCAATCGAAACGCACTTCAGGAGAGTCCAATGACCAGGAGAGTCCAGGAGAGTCGAAATGCTAGCTCTCTTTCTCTTCATCTACCTTCCAAAAGGGGTCAAATGTACACCCGAAGAGAGTCATGATGCCGTGGCCCTCTTTTGACTCTTTTTTTCTTTCTTACAGTGTAGGTGAGCAGTTTCAGGGGGGTAGGAGCTAGAGAACGTTTTCGAAGTACACAGCCAAAAGCGCGGTTAGCTTCGTTATCAACGTGCATTGTGTGAAGAGACCATGCTAAATTGGAAGACGAATTGACACCTAGATATGTATGCACTTGTATGCACCTACAGACAATATTTCCGAGTCGTGAATGAGGTGTCTTGGAGTTGAGTAGCGCTGCGGTATGAAAGGAGACCAGCGATTTTTTCATATGTTGTGTCTATAGACATCAACCATTTGTGATATAAGGTAGGTTCCATAGTTTCGCAATGAATTTAGCCAACAATCGTTACAGCATATTCTCCCACACATTTTAAATTAATATCAAGGTATAAAGCGTTGCTCACCGAAGAAACTTCGAATGGATTCGTAAGCATGTGACGATTCAGCATATTTTTTTCTTATCGTTTTAGTGTTACATTTATCAGTGCCAATTGTGTATGATTTTTTTGTAACCCTTGCATATATTTTTCTTGTGATGTATCGAATATGTTTTCATTAGTGTTCATATAATTTTCGTCTTGTTCTGTGCACTTGTGTAAATAATTTATCTTGAGTGTCTAACAATGTTACTATTCTTTCATGCAACCATCATGTATGCCTTGTAACGGACCATCGGCCCAGTCAAGCTGTTTTTCTAACAGCTTTTAGCCAGTGGTGTCCACCAGAACTTTCGTATTTCTGGAAATAAATTTGTTTTGTTGTATTGCTTCACCAGATTTCGATTTCATGAAGGTCAGGCTGAAGTACATGAGCATCTGGTATGCTGTTAATTGGATGGTAATTCACGCAGTCATACACGAAAAGTCTGATGTTAGATGGCAGGTTATCTGGCAAGTCGTTAAAGGGACACTAAAGAGCAAAACGATTTTTCTCGCATTAGTGTTCGTTCCCTATGACGCCGCAGTGACTTGGCAGCCACAGCAAGATACCATCCCATTTTCAAGGTATGACGCTACCAGCAGTCTTCGAGGACTTGCACATGAGATAACGCTCGCTCTATGGTGCCTACCAAGCAGCCGAACCAACCAAACCAATCGTCAACGCCACCTGTCCCCTTTGATGCATCTCTGTATGCCATCTGGACTCCGCCGAAGAGAGGCCACACTGCTTTATCGTTTATGGCTAGGGGTGGCATTTACGAAGTCCTGTTCCTTTCGGATTGGAATGGCCGACAACGCTCTTTGCGATGCCTGTCGTTGCGAGGAGGCGCTACACCACGTCCTGTGCGATTGTCCGGCGTATAATGTTCAGACACAGTCACTGGCGTCCGTTCTAGCGCGCCTAGACAGTGGACAAATGTCTGTTGAAACAGTTGTTGCATGCCGTCAACAGAAGACATCACAGCTGAAGGCGACGGAGGCACTGCTGAGGTTTTTAAGAGAGACGAACTTGGACAAGCGGCTGTGACAGAACTGTCGCGTACCACGCAAGAGTGACCGACTGATTTTGTGTGTGCATTGTCATGTGCTATCTTTCTATCTTTCTCTCTCTCTTTCCTCTCCATCTTTAAATATCCCCCACCCTGTCCCCATGTGTAGGGTAGCAAACCGGTTGTCCTATACTGGTTAACCTCCCTGCCTTTCCTTTTCTATTATTTCTTCTCTCTTCTCGCATTAGTAAAGTAGTCTTCCACGATACCAAAAACACCACGCTTTCTGCGCGAAGACGCTTAATAAGCGAGAAAACACGCAAAAAGAAAATACAGGTGGCGACGCCACCTTAGAATTCCCGCACCATTTGCGGTGACGTCACATATTTTTTACGGAGCCTGCTTGGGCCTACGTAGTTCCTGATCGGTTAAATCGAAGTACATTGTCCTCTGAGGGGGCCAGAGACTTGACATAACGAGTTTGTGGAAATTTCGTCGAGCCAGTAGCGCCAAAATACGTTAAATGCTCTTTGAAGTCTTTTCGTCACGAATTACAAAGTTCGGCGCGAAATTTAAAAATTAAACTTTGAACTTGGTTCTCTCCTCTAATAATAAACCTATGGTGGTGAAATAAACTACACAAGAGTTCTCCGAGCACACTTTATCAATCTAAACCAACTCATTGTTTCTCTTTAGTGTCCCTTTAATATATATCAGGAAATGCAATCGACCTAGGAGCGTGCCCTTAGGCACGTCTGAATTAACAGGACATAAGGAAGAAGATACATTATTGGCGTAAACGCACGGCTGGTGGTTCGTTAAAAACTCACAAATCCATTCATAAACAAAGGGGTCGACATTGAGAGAGAAAATTTTTAAAAACAAGCGCTTATGAGGAACTTTGTTAAAAGCTTTCTCGTAGTCCAGAAAAAGGTGCGTCGACCGGTATATGTACAGACGGGTCCACTGTTAAGGGGAACACTTGCGTTTCGGGAATGTCCGGATTTCGCTCTCCTACAAAAACACAATGGCTTAGATTTGCATAACACTACTGGTTGTTGACAGTTCCGAAACTTTATGATAGACTAGTAACGTCCACGAACAGTCTTTCCGCATCCACTAGCCGTTAGGAGGCCAACAAAGTGAAAGTTGCTCATTCGAGTGTTCCCTTTCACAGTGGACCTTACTGTACATCAATGCTACAGCTAACATAATTATAAACAGAGCTAATAAAGTATCGCAGGAAACGTCTTTCTGGAAACCATATTGAATTTTAATGAAGATGTTAAGAGGTGCGACGAATTCGACTTTGGGGAAACAGCTGACGTGTTCCATTATTTTTTACCAGATACTCGAGAGGGACGATAATTTTTCGGTGACGTGAATTACCTTTTTTATGGATTGGTATTACCTTGCCTATCTTCCAGTCGTGTGGCACTACTCCATATGAGAGTGACGGCTGATATATATGGGACGAAATCACGGCTGTTACATTTTTGGAGTTCTTCAATAGGTTAGAGTTAGTGCCATCTATACCAGTGGAGGAAGTCAGGTTTAATGATTCGATGATCTTGGCAGTGCTGCTGGCATCAAATTTGATTTCCGGAAAATCGGGTGGTCTACAGCAGGAGCATCGGAAAGTTCGTCGTCTGGTTCTACGGTAAACACAGAACAAAGCGCATAATTTAATACCTGTGCTACATAGGGCTCTGGATTTAGAAGTTTCTGTTCGTCTCGTAGCATAATGTTTGACGATATGTTTACTGTTTTCCAGAATGGTTTAAAAATCGTTATACAATAGAGTACAAGTCCTGTTCTCATCTCGTGCGTGTCGCTATTTCGTGATGTGTTATAGAATTAAGAATAATTATGTGGGATTCAATTTCTTATACTGTCGCTATCTTTTTACCTCCCCACCTACCATGGGGATGATAAGTATCTGCGTTAAACAAACACCAGCTCATTAGTTCTAAAGGCAAATCCAGCAGGACCATGTTTCGTTGTGTATTTTGCATGCACAGTACGCAACGAAACACAACCTCAAAGTGCACGGTATCAATTTCCTTGCTCCTTCTCATGCACATTCGCAGCCAACAGCTAAGCGGCTGTATCTGCTGTGTTTTTGCAAGCTAAAGTTCTCGAGAATTCACGGGACAGTGAACACACGGGACACAGCGTTGAACTGTAGCCCACCTAAGAACTCTTCCATATTGAATGAATAAAACCCGCGAAAGAACGAGGACGAACAGAAGAAACAGCAGACCACGGCGCCCAGTTAAACGTTCTAATGTTAAGAACTCTTTTGCATTGCATTACATTTCTCGAGCACTTTCACTCACATAGCGGCGACACACATCGCGCGGTAAAAACTGGTTTCCTTTCTTGATTGGCGTCTAATAGTAAAGACTTGATCAATAAGACGTTCGTGTACTTTTTTTTCCCGATGACTGTTTCTTGACGTGCAGAACTATAATTAGGGTCTTTGCGCATCAATGTGCTGCCCTCCGTTAGTCGGCGTTGACCTTCAATGCGTGGGGCAACCAGCCGGGAATAAACTATCGCCGACGGCTGAACGTATCCTTGAACTGTACGACTAGTCATCGCCTTTAGCTCGTGCAAACATCCACGTGGCTGCCGCCGCGTTGCGACTGGCGGCTTCTTAATCATGTCGATGCACTTTCATACTTTCAGAGAAGCGGCCGCTTATCCCTCTGTGGCCGCCTAAAAAGGTTTGCACGGTGTCATCTGGTGTACACGTTGTTTAATCTTCGACGACATCATTTATTAGCGATGCTACGGGTTCCTTATCATCACCAGCCCACCGTTGTGTCCACTGCAGGACAGAGACCTTTCGCAGGGTTTATCTGTTTGTATATATTTGTTTTGAGTCCGTGGGCTCCAGTTTGTTCCTACGGATTTCCTTATCTTGCCCGCCACGGTAGATTAGTGGTTATACTGTGGTGCTACAGCCGAGCACTGCGTCGAGGGTTCCATTCCCGCCTAAGGTGGTCGCATTTCTATGGGGAGAGATGCAAAATCAACTGCGTACATAGACTTAACTGCACTTTAAAATCCACAAGTGGACAAATGTAATCCGGTGCCCCCTCCTCCCCTCTTTCCTTTATTATACGGTGTGCTTCTCATATCGTTGATTGGCAAGTGGACGTTTGTCAGATGAACATTGCGTCATTTACTCTTTCTTTGTAAAAATTACGGCCGGCAAGGAATAAGCTACATACTAGATTGTGAGAAATTAGTGAATAATTGTTGTAGTTCAGCGTTTACAAAATGCCAACGGGCATCAGAGGAACTATTTTTTGGCCCAAGCAAAGTGCCCATATCTGTTAACTAATTCACTTTTGGGACTTGCTGACTACCTGCAAGATTGTTCACTTACCCGATCAAGTTGACTCGGTTCGCCAATATCATAGAACCAACATTCAAAGAAATCAGACAAGTAACTGATAATCTAAAAACTGTCAATCTCCCGGAACTCAAGTTTTCCTATATGCTGCACCATTATGGGGGTCAATTTTTCTTGAGATACTTGGTCTTATGTCTTCCCTTTGAAAGCAACTTCGAAATTCCTGTTCCTTCGACACAATAGCTTAATTGATGAGTCACCTTAGCTTTATTGATTATTGAAACAGCAATAATTCAGACTTTTTAGCCATTAGCTCGGAACCAGCACAACTTCACGGACATTTTCGCCAGTCCGCTCTTTCCAGAACTGTCATCGATAAATGGATTTTGTTCCAGCAGCAAATTCATACTTTAATATATAAATATGTTCCTCTGGCATGCACCGACGGCAGCGAAGACAAAGCCTGTGGGGATGCTTGCATCCCCTGAGTTGTTTTCACCGCATGGCCCCCACGTGTCCCGGTGGATGGCTTTTCCGCAGGACATGAGCAACGCCGAGGTCGACGTAGTCGCCGGTATGCGACCGATGGCGCTGTGCTTAAAGCCGCTTTAGAGTCACTGTATATGCTACCTTTAGGTAGCAGAGTTGCGCATAGGTCTGGCTAGCAACCCCAGCTATGCGGTGAAGTCGCACTCCGTTTTTGCTGGCGAGATGCCTACGGGGTCGCCGATTAACTTGTCTGGTGTGTCGAATACCGGCGATAACCATTAACTATCGATGACTAGTGTTAATTCAGTTCGCTGCAGCGGCGGCGTCGAAAAATACAAAAGTTGTCCCGAGCATCAGCTTCTCCGGAATGTATGGTTGCTAGCGGCGTTTGGAAGACAGATGCGCAATTCTGCCACCTAAAGGTAGCATATACAGTAATTCTAAGCCGCTGTGCTCCCGCGGTGGCGCCAACTGGCGGCGAGGATACGCGGCGCCATTAGCAACGGCGCTCTCTCTCATGATCCTTGGTGCTGGTCGCGGACGGTCGACTCGCGCGCGATGAGCAACACCATAAGGGGCGATTTCGCAGATTGTCCCCAAAGGCTGCCTTCCGTGCTGAGTCGACCATCGTCTATTCCGCGTAGCGTCCCATTTGCATGATATTTGTTGTATAATTCGGCTAGCGGGCTCACTATGTAAATGCCTTCGCACGTTACGATTTGAATATTTAAGCTTAAAAGCACGGAAGCTTGGGCGAGTTTGTAAGACATCATGGCACAACTTCAAAGCGCTAAAAAACAGGGACAGACGAAAAAGAGTGGACACGACGAGCGCTAACTTGAAACTGAAATTTTTTACACGAAAGATTGGAAAAAGGGAAACCCTATTAGATGGTGCACATGCGTGCACACTTGCGCAGACTGCTCAAGTGTCCTCTCGTCGTGTCCACTCTTTTTCTTCTGTCCCTGTTTTTTAGGGCTTTGAAGTTGTGCCATGAATATTTGAGCTGGTAGGCTTGTTATTTAGTAGGCGCAAATACCGTTTCGGGGATTTGCACTACGACCTACTGCGTTCTCTGTTCCTTGAGCGATATTTATCCCACAACCGTGTAATTCTAACTGACTGAAAAGGCTATCTCCAATGAAAAGGAGGTTATTTGGTGCTGCTCGCACTTCGTCCTCAGCAGTGAAGTGGGAGAAATATTAAAATTTCTTACGTGAATATGCCGGTCCTCTAAAAAAAAAACATGATTGATCCCTCTGTCATAGGAATCGGTATAACACGAAAGTAAAATGTGTCTTCACAGACGTAGTTGAGCGTTTGTTGTGCATTGTTTCACCCCGCGGACGAAGGAATGCATGCTATAGCAACAAGTCGTAATGTCACGCAAAGAACGGCAAGCAGCTCAAAACTTCCAACGCGTTGCTCAAGCAGAAAGGACGCACGGAACGAACATGCACAGGATAAGCGCGAACTGACAACTGTCACAGCTCGACAGTTAAAGCGCGCTGGTCAAATACAGAGGACGCACGAAACGAACGCACAAGTATACACAGGATGAGCGCGAACTGTCACAGTTGTAACTTATCTGTTTGTGAGCAGCGCGCTCCTTTCGCAAAAGTGGCCGCTGCAGTGAGCGAAATGACCTTCGTGCTCTCTGTAACTTGAACGCAAACTTGCGGTGAGAGCGCAAGACGTACAAGATAAGCGCGCGCGCAGGAGCGACCACGCCCTGTAGAGGCACACGCTCATCTCAACGCGGGGGGCGACCACATTTAAAGCGCGCTCTTCTAGTCATGTAGGCTCCCTACGCTCTTCGAGCCCTTCGCGCCATCTCGCTAGTGATAACGAAAACACGCTGATGTACCCTGATCTCCGAGTACTGCCACTGGCAAATGGTGTATATAAATAGCACGCCGTTTGGATGACGAAGAATGTGCCGTTTGTGGCGGAGTCGTTTCGCGCTGCGCGCTGGGGATCGAGAGGTCGTAAGTTCGATTCCAGGTGACGGAACTTTTTCTTCTGGTTTTTTTTTGCCATATGTTAGTCTTTATATTTTACAACGTCATATCCGTTACGGAAATGCGTCAGTGGAGCCGTGGTGGACCCCGGCATAAAACACTTTCGTGTTAAAAATCGAAACGTAAAATTACGCATGAAGGTATAAATATTATTATCTTTTCAAAACCCAACAAATTTCGGAAAATTCCGAGACCTAAAGCCCAGTTTCACAACATCACAGACCGCTTACCCGAGTGGCTCAGATCTTACGCTATACCAACGAGCTAATCTCATGAACGCTAATTTCTTCTATTTTTACCGCCGAGATCTCCCAGAACGTCCCAATACTATCTAAAGAATGTTTCTGGGCAATGATAGTGATTTGTCATCTAAACCCAGGAAATAGCTACCTCATTGACAATCTCAAAACTTCAGGTGTCCCAAGACCCGAAAACAATCCGACTAAGTTTCTCGGAAGCACTAAGATTGTCTTGAGTAGCATCTTGCATGTAATTTTCATCATCTTTCCAGAAAACCAAATCCCTGATGACTGTAAGATTTCTGACTTCGCTTCGGTTTACAAAAAAAGTAACCGTTTTGACCTTTCCACGTATCGGCCCATATCATTGATATGTGTTTCATGTTAACAATTAGAGCACAACTTATACTCCCACTTTGCCCGTCATCTTGAAGAAAACGTGTTTATTTTTAAAGTGCGGAGCAATTTAGGCGCCCGGGCTGTCGTCTTATGTCATCTCATGTCATCTGCTGTCATATCCCGTCGTCGCTTGGCCTCACGCAGGCAGAACCATGTATAGACCTCGAGTGCTGGTATGGTAGCGCTAGAGTTACTATATATGCTATCTTTAGATAGCAGAGTTGCGCCAAGGAACCCCATCTTGGGCTCCGAAGTTCTGCGGGAAAGCCACTCACCACCCGCGTAGGAGCCGTGCTCGCGCGACAGAGTAACAGTGTTGGTTTATTTTAGGGGCGTAGCTCCTCTTAGTCTAACCTTGTCACGCGTCCGGCGTAAGGCGTAAGGCGTAACCGGCAGTATCTCCCGAACAGTATAATAGATGGCGCTGACTCATAGAAGTACATACAAACTGCAGTTGAGTGATGATATTCTAGATGGCGCTGTACACAATCTGTGTCGTCTTCACCATTTATCGTCTCATTTCCTAGATGGCGTTGGTCCAATAGAAGTGTGTGCAATAGTGCGCTTGTGTGAATCAGTACTAGATGGCGGTGGAAGTGCTGCTACTCTCCGATTGGCTGCTGCACGGGCTGCGCCTGGGTGCGCGGGGAACGAGTGCCTCTCTCAGTCTCCTGGATCGTCGCCGTACGTGTCGGATCGTTGGTGGGCGAAGCGAGCGCCGCGGCGAAGCGAGTGCGGCGCCTGGCGGATCCCGTGCCGGTGCGCGCCAATGACGCCGCGGCGCAACGTGCACTCCGAGCAGCGGACCCCGAAAGGTGAGTCCGAGAAGCGGCGGCGAAGCGAGCGCGGCGCCTGGCAGACCTTGATGGTGCTCGTGCGCGGGAAGCGGCGACCAAGCGGCGCCAGCGGTCTCACATTCAAGGAGCCGACGCGCGGTTCGAGCGGGAATTTCTCGCTCATTCGTTTGGCCACAGTTGCGACGTGTGTGATCGACTTTGGTTCGATAATAACCTCACCGCGGTTTCTGGCATCAGGATCGAGCTCATCACCGTACCTCACGTGTTTGCATGATGATATTATCGGGCGAACTTCTCGGAGGATTAACGGTATCACCCATAACCTCCGGAGCTTCGCCCACCTCACCATCATTGACCTCGTGGATATGCTGTGATTTTTTTTTTGCTTTCTTTCTATTTTTTTATTATGCTGAGAGCAAAACTTAATAAAAGAATCAACGCTTACAAGCCTTGATTTTACGCTTACGTTCCCAGTATGTAATCATGAAATAAAATGCGTCGTGTGACGAACACATACACCGGCGATATGAAATGGCAGAAGTGTGGTTCGTTGAGCTAGTTGGTCACACATTTGTCTCGTCTCCTTTTCCACTGTTTTTCCCTTTAGGTTTAGCCGGTCAGGGAAGGAATTTCTTTGTCGCGTTTGGCTCCTTCACGTTAACTGTGGAAGGAAGCCAGCTGTAATCTAGTTTTCAACTGAATAGGGCTCGATAGCGATCGAAAGTGGCAGTGCGACACCCTTATTATGCGCGCATGCTTAAAATCACAGCCCGCGGCAGCGACAGGGCAGTTAAAGAGCCCTGTCGCGTGCAACATTCTTTTCGCTCAAGGTTTGAAATCTGCATTAAATTTCAACTTGTCTTACCTACATGACACTCTACTTCTTCCGCTCATTCGTACCTCTCGTCCCTGCTTAAATTGAAAAGCGTCCAACGTCTTCATGGCTCTACACTTGCACGTAAATGTTTCCTCCCGTCGGCTATTGAAGACTGGAACAGTCTCCCCAACGCTGTCGTTCTCTAGCGCAACGCACCAAATTTATGGTGTCTTTAGCATCACTTTTCGTTTTTTCCTTACACTAACTAGCTATTCCATAAAAGCTTGTATACCTCTCACTCTTTAATAACATGAATGCAGTGTCGGGTTTAAAGAATTGTAATTTTGTTCCTCACTGTACGCGCTTTACATCTCATTGCTGTAATAGTGTCTACACGATTATTATCGTACGTTATTTTTATTATTTCCATGATCTGATTCGTTAATATCTACCACAAGTGTCATTACTCCCACTGATACCACTGACAGCAATTGTGGTGTTTTTTTTTTTTTCTAAAAGAGCCAAATCCTGTTACCAAAACAGGGCAAAATCTCTCGACCCGCCACGGTGGTCTAGTGTTTATGGTGCTCGATTGCTCACCCGAAGGTCGCAGTCGAGCGGGTCGCGGGTTTACTCCCGGCAACGGCGGCAGCACTTTCGATGGAGGCGAAAACGCGTGAGGCTTGTGTACTTAGATTTAGCTGCACGTTAAAGAACCCCAAGTGGTCGAAATTGCCGGAGCCCTCCACTACGGTGTCCCTCATAATCATATCATGGTTTTGGAACGTTAAACCCCACTAATAATAAATAAATATTACGGGAACGAAAGCACACCTAAGTGCCTTTCACTTTTGAAGCATTTGTAATCAAAATGCGGCAATTTGTGACTCTTACATGGACTCAAAAAAATAGTTGCGAATACAAAATGAGTCGAATCCTTCACATGTGTTGATCAAGCTGAGCCAGATTCATCAGACCAGCGCTTCGTCAACAATCGTGACCAAAACAACCAACTTGGCAGCAAGCAATCTGTCTCATTTGTGACCTAGTTGTGACCTATCGTGTTTTCGCCCCACAATTACTTTTTCTTGGGCCAGTTGGCGCTTACTGAAGGACATAAAAATGCAGGGCAAAACTCGAATGGAAAAAGCAAGAGACCGACTCTCCTACTTTTTTCTGCCTCTTAGTGTTTCTTTTCGAATTTAGCGCTACAGTATCATGTCCTTCTGTCGCTCCAAGACGGTATATATGAAATGGAAGACAACGAAAATGATATCGGGCACCGATTCATTCCTTGAAGAAGACGAAGAAAGAGCGATCCTAAACGTCGCGTCATAAAACCGTGTATAAAATAAGCTAAGAAGAACTGCAGCATTTTTGGAGGCCTTTTATAGATGCCAGGAACAAGAAAACGCTGCCTACAGTCCAGAATGGTGTGCTTGTTGCCAGGAAGGGCCACTCGCTCTTCAAGTCTATTCATCTCCATTACACCCATGCAACAAAGAACGAAACCGACGAAAAAACAAGGATGGCTTTAATTTTGTCGCAAAAATTTTCTATACCAATTGTTGAATGCCATTTAGGATTCTTTTGCGTAGCCCATTCAAGCTGAAATGAAATGTTCCAATCTATAAGAGCCAAATACAAATTTTACTCCTGAATATCGACGTTTGTGGGCTATATAGATTTTAGCCTCAATATAGGTTTGAGATATTTTGGTGACATGAGCACACTGGCAAAAATTGTTGGGGCAGACGCGATAATATTTTCAGTACCAAACAACTGCGTCTTTCTCAGTTTCACTAAAATTGGCTTCGCTCTTTTCGAGAAAACGTCACACTCGTATTATCTCATTTCGGATTAATTTATTCAGTTGTTCTGTCAAATATTGGGTTCGTGTTATGACATGTCCTTCGTGTTATTACTTAGCCCGCCTTATATAATGCCTTGTTAAAGGCCCTTAAGGATACAATAAATGATGATAATGAGCTCTTACTATGTCTGTATCACAACCATTGTAGCTATCCCACCTACAAATACCATGATTGTATATTTTCTTTCTTTTCACGCCTTCCTGCTCCCAGGGCTTTTTTATCCACCGTCGTCTTCTCTTTGCAGAGTAGCGCACAGGTGCCTTTATTGCGTCGGCAGAATTACTATTTGCACTTCAACAAATAGCATTTTTCTCTTTCCCTCTGTTCTTCCTTTAAAATTCAAGTTGTTTGAGGCATACTTATGCTCTAGTCATGTGATGAACGCACACCGAGTGTTATGCATAGTAAGCCTTCACATAAAAATATCATCGGTACGCAGGTCTCCAAAAGTGTGGAAATCAATGTTGTTGGAAGCATTTCGCAGGTAACTTCGATGAATCATTGTTTGGGGTTTCTCGAGGCACTGCCTGGTTGATCAACGTAAAACTATTGGTTTTGTGTGCGACACAAACACATGTGTGACGATATCATCAAGACCACCACGACTTTTCCAGCGATTGTATGACGGAGCAGCGTGATTGATACTCATGTCGTTCCACGAATGTTTACAACATGCCGATTGCTCATTTCCTTATTTCCTGCATAGGGGGCGTAAGCTAGAGAAACATGGATTGCTGTACTGACTGCAACAAAGTGTTACACAAGTGCTTGTACGTGCTTGCTCCTGGGTGAACCCCGTCATTCGTTGATTTCATTGCCGGCGTGTAGACGGCACCCGGTGCGATGCCTTCATTGAGGACATCCGAGGGTTTATTTGTTAGCAGCTAGTTCGTAACATTGCGCACCAGATGATGCAATCGGTCGAAAGATTTAAAAAAAAATGCCTGTCCTTCGCGGAACACGCAGCACTGTCACAACGAAAGCTGCAGGAGCAGCCTTTCGAGAGCCTGTTGCAAACTCTCTTGGGGCTACTAATACAACTACACTTGCAAGGTACCAGCTACGCCATAAATCATCACAATTTTACGAAGATTGGAAGTGCCGATGAGGGCATTATTCATCATTCTGCGGAGAAGCAAGGTGCCCGCTACATAAATTAACAATGTGCCCATAATGCCCTACACATATGTAAGGCATTATGTGCACATTGTTGTTGCTGTTGCTGATGACAATGAATAATTATAGCTAAGTCCTTTGTAATGGGTAGGACGCTTTAAACAACCCACTCATTACGCAAGTGAGAGTATGTCACACCGGGTGAATATTGTACTCTTCTACCACAGTATATCGCATCTGGTGCGCAGCGTCAGCATAAATGGCGGGCAGCGGAAGTGGCGTGCTAGCAGTACATTTACTGGATGGCAGCTATGGAGAAAAAACCGGCTCTGAGTAATTGCCGAAAGGGCAAACATGCAATAAGGAGCGAGGCATTTTACGATAATTCAAGGGGAAGCGCTTTACTGTTTGAAGCGAGATCGGGTTGCCTCAGAACGCGTAGTTATAAAGCGAGATTCAGTGAAGAAGAAGCACAATGCACGCTGTCGGGAAGATAAGAAAATCGGCGGAGCATGTTCTGATTAAATATGGAGATATCCACTCACGTGTATGTTTGGGCACGAGCCTGCATGAAGCCTTGGGTTTTAGGGACAACAATGGAAAGCTGAACACGTCCGCGATAGAAATAAGTAAGAGACGGTTAGGGGGTTGGTGGCAGAAAATTAGAGCGAAATGATAAAAATGATGGTTGATCCCTCCGTCATAGGAATCGGAACAACACGAAAATAATGCGTGCCCTTCCAGAAGTAACTGAATGTTTACTGTACATTCATATAAGAGAGTTTGTACAATGTATATTGACGTCTGGGAGCTATAGCACCGTTTAACGTGGATGCACCCACTTTGATGATTGGTGGTACATCTCCATCCCGACGACTAACGTCCATGTGAAATGCTTAAACAAACCCTTGTGGTAGCTGTAGCAGTTAACGGTGAAAGCGTAACCAGAGAACGAAGTGTGGTAGCCAGAAGAGCGTCGCATATTGGACGCAGAACTTGGTCGCCATCCCGCAGCATGTTAAAATGTGATTGAAGACCACGGCCGGACTAGAGGGAAACGCAAAGCGCGTCGTGCCGCGTAGGTCCGGTAGCCCGGCGGCGATTTTTCTCGGGGCGAGCGCGTGAGCGGGGAACGCGGTGTTACAGCCAGGAGAGGCAGGCGCGCGTCGCAGAGCTATTTTTGGTTTGAATTAGCGTGATGCTATGAGCGAAGCCGACGCTTTTACGACGCTTGGACTAAGATCGCCACCTCGCGGTGTGTTAAGGCATTGACAAAATTGAACTTCTATTGAAAACGCGCCGAATGGGACGAACGTGTAACGCGTTGCAGGTGCTAATCGCGGAGGCCACAGTAATGTAGAATTACTTTACTTTACCACTCCCAGAGGGCAACACCACCCCACCGACCGGGAAAGTGGTAGATATAAAAGGCGCGTTTATAAAGGCTCTAGAGGCTGTAACCGTGGTGCAGTGGATAGCGTGCCCGGCATTTGTTCTTGCGGACCGAGCGGTCATAGGTTCGATGCCCGTTGACGGAACTTTTTTCCTTTGCAATCTGATCGAGTAAATCTTTCAACGTCATTTCCGTGACGGAAATACGTCACTAAAGTCTTCGTGGATCCCGGCATAAAACACTTTCGTGTTAAAATAAGTAGTGGGAAAAAAGGACATTCTGTCGTAAAGGGCAGAGAACTGGGCTGTGAATTTACGTGTTTCTTTCTGTAGGAAGATAGATTTGATGGAAGTAGAGGCATTAGGGCAACATGAAAAAACAAAGGTTTTGGGCCTGGTGGACCACTTGTCACCGCCCCATTATAAAGGGGACGCTCATAGCATCCATCCATCCATCGTTACCTACATGCACGAGAGTCACCCCATATTTTGCAGTCGCGCCGCGCGTTGGGTGCCTCGATGTTCACCAACCCGGTGGCGGGGAGGAAAACATGCGCGCGCATCGGCGAACAAGGCGGAAAAGCTTGGAAACAAAGAGAGTTCTCGACGCTTGCTTGCTATTTTATCCGCAAATGATAAGAAAATGGGCTTGTAAATGCGCCAAATTGAAGTTCAGTGCCACAAAGAAGCCATGGCGCCAATTTGAAATTTTCATAGATACAGTCGGACACAACTTAAGAAGTCCGGAGAGGCCCCGCCCAGGCGACCGAAGCGCGGCAGCCGAGCGCTTACGCGACTGAAGAAATAGTCCCTCTCATGCACTTGGCAATGCTTTCCGAAGGCGGGGTCACCGGCCGTCTGGCTCATGACGTCAGACTGGAGTGCGCGCCCATTGGTGAAAGCTATTGTGTGCATGCGCCTTTGAGGAAGAAATGCCACGTACTTCTAAAGTTGCATCCGACTATAGGCAGGCTTCTAAAGCAGCCAATTCGGCGCATTGTAGCCTCCAACGGCAGCCCCGCCTTACTTAGTCCTGCAGATCTCGATCGGCGTTTTTTTTTTCTGTAGTGGGCTTAGGCGTGCGCACGAGGGGGGCGACCCCCCCCCCCCCCCCCCCGATCAGCTAAAGGGGGGCGCTAATTCTGCCCCGTACCTTTATTTAATCGGACCTTTCACGCCATATTTTATGCCTAGCGCTACGCTTACGATAATGGCGACGCAGGATCCCTGATGGTGATCCGAATAACTGTTTACTTCATAAAAGCCAGGGACTAAAGGCAGGCCACTGGGAGAGGTACATCATCGCTTTATTTTCATTTTCATTTTTTCATCCATTGCGGAGCTCGTTTTATTTGGGACTGGTCCAGGGGGGGGGGGGGCACGGTGAAACTGCCCCCCCCCCCCCCCCCCCCCCCCCCAAATGGAGAACCATGCGCGCGCCTATGGTAGTGGGAGC
>NC_051180.1:152688150-152751665 GCF_013339695.2 Rhipicephalus sanguineus
GGTAGATCGCAACGCAGTGAGCTCAGCCTTTTGAAACATATAAAGCGGACTAAACTGGTGTGTGACGTAGCGCGTATTCATAAATTACTAATTTGGGAGTGAAACTTCTGCAAGACGTTTATAAGCGGTGGAATAATTTCAAGTAAACTGTTAGCTCATACTGTGTCGCAAATGTCCACTTCGAATGCTCCAGTAAATATAGTATAAAGTGTTGCGATATCTACGTTTTTATTTTATAATTGTGCGCAGGCTTCCATGTGTTGCAATCTGCATGTCTCACTTTCTTTTTTAATTGTAGACTTTGATTGTACTTTCTAGAATCTGACTGTATTTTCTCAGGCTTTAAATCAAGATAAAGCTTCCTGGAAATTAAGCTTTGTGTATTTAATGAAACAAATTCATTTTAAATTGACGCAGCCCTATCTGATGAAAAGATTTTAGTATTTAAATTTATTTGGAAAGTAAAATCGGAGGTGGCCGCAACGTACAGCTTCCGCCTAAGTGCTACTAGATGTAGAAGCTTCCGTGTGTGCAACTAATAAGGAAGTTAGGCTGTCTATTTTCTATAATATACATCTTGCTAATAAGATAACCCACAACAGAAAATCCGTGCTTACATAATTTGCCGGTGATCGCGCATCCAAGTCCAATAACGTAGCACCACGTTCGACAAGGATCGCGCACGTGACAATTTGGAATCTGCAACATGTCATAACAAATTATAGCGACAGAGTTGCGTCTTTGGCTGAGCAAATTTGCACATTTCTGGACATTATCAAACATTTCAAATGGTATAATGTTATACAACTGCTTACCAGCAATGAAAACAAGCTGAACGTGACGTGTTTATCTTCGTGGGCATATTGTTCTCAAGTTTAAAGCGGTCGTTCAAGATTTCTACTGGAAAACTTCCAGAAGTCGCCAAATGGCACCGGTTGCAAAAGAAGCAAACGAAATCCTTTCACGAATGAACTGTAGCAAGTTTAAGCCTTCGGTACCACCTATTCTTTTCTCTGCCGTCTATACGACGATGAAGGTAATTCTGCTGAGGTTGGAAAATTCAGAACACGCAGTGAAAAAAAAAATATTTTTTAACGGAAAGTTGGATGTCTAAATCACAATTCTGTCCACGTTCCAGCGTTAATGACTTGACCTGACCCTTTCAAAGGGCAGCTATGTATGAGATCGCATTTCGCAAGTATGCTTTAAAGTCTGTGAAAACATAGGCATTAATTAGTGTACTTGATTAACTATGACATGAACTGCATCAATAAACTTTGTCTTAAGAAAAAACTCGCGGGGTCCCTTATGCACACGCGCCGAAAACGACTAGAGGGTGAAAGCCATCAGGTACGCTATACTTCATCGTCATTTCGCGAAGTAGCGAAGTACTCACTATGCGTCTTTAAAGGGGTCATGAACCACTTTTCCAAGTAATGATCTAATGGCCTCAGTATCGGAGTGTACTGCCTCCCGAATCGATTGCCGCAAAAATTTCTCGAATCCGTCAAGAATCAGCGGAGTTACGGGGGTTTGGCGCACGCTCCCAGCGCTTTTCTCTCTTTTCTCGTGCCGACGAGCGCACTGGAAGCTAGACAGGGAGGGATGGCATGGGGGAAAGAAGTTACGCCAGCGCGCGTCATGAAACGCGATCGCTCTCCCGCTGTGATTCGCTTGCGCGAGTGCGGCGCCGGCAAGTGGCGGCATTCCGCGGCAAGAAGCGCATCTGATCAGAACGCCGCTCTCGATTTACGTCGGCTATCGGCCAATAAGCATGCTATGTCTTTGCGACGTACAGCGGACAGACGCCCCGCCCACCGACGAGAGTGAGAACCGGCCTCTGTTTGAAAAGAGGGTGCCTGGGGAAACGGCCAACTTCGCGCTCCGCTTGTGGCCATTACGCGGCGCGCACGACTGTAATATTTGGCAGAGCAGTTCATAGCCGTGTCAGCTTTCCGCAGGATGTGTTTTTTCAATCAGCCCAAGGGGTGCTTCATGACCCCTTTAAAGCAATGCGTACGCTATACGTGGCTGGACACTGTGTTTATGCTGTGGCCGATTATCATGTTGATGAATTACAGTTGAGCTCTTTGTAATGGGTTGAAAGCTCTAGAGCACCCTAATTACGCCGTTCACATGGTGTTGCGCCTTCTGAGGTTCTACGCTTGTGTCACGCAAGCATCTGTTAACGTGACTCATCGACCAACGTGACACCTGTATAGGGCCTCCTTCAGAATAAGTTTAGAGTGCTGGTGTTCCTCGCTGGTAGAATGCTTGACTGCCACGCCGAGTGCCTATAGGTTCGGTCCCTGCTCAAACGCTGGTTTCCATTCCTCATTGTGCGCGAGTTCACTTGAGTTTTTGTGCCACACGTCGTGTTCTTCAACTTATGAGGCACTTAAGGCTCAATAAGGCCTTAATAAGATAGCCTACGAGAACGGAAATGTGGGCGAGTTTGTAAGAATTCATCATAGAGTAGGTAGCGCAAAAAATACAGGGACAGAAGAAAGCACCATAAACACCAGACTAGCGCTCGTCTGGTGTTTATGTTGCTTTTTTGTGTCACCGTATTTTTTGCGCTACCTGCTCCATAAGAAAGCCGCCTGTTCGCGTTCAGTGCTGACGGTGTCCATTGGCATATGGGTATTTCGCAGTACTCGATACAGTCTTGAAAGGGAAATTATTATTCGCCAATCAGAAGCACAAAGCTACGAGGAAATCAATGTGCACATGTCAGAAAGAAATGCGTCTTAGTTGACGTAAAATCCGTTCTGTTCCGGGGTTCGAACCATGAACCAACGCCTTGGGGTGGTCGTTCTACTGCTTGAACTAACCAGGGTGTTACCAGTTGGCAGCGCGAGGGTGAGTTAATAGGCCACTCGAAGTACGCGTACTGAATATCGTAAATCAGCACTGCGGGATGCCGTAAGATGGCGGAAAGGTTCTGAAATGAAAACTTATCATTTCTTTCTACACGAAGTTACAAGGCAATCCATACAGATACCTCAGAAGAAAAAAAACATCACCTATAGTTCCTTGTTTCTTACACATGAATCAGCCAGAGCACAATCTCAAGACGTCGCGTTCACCTAAAAAAGTTCTTACTGACATGTGTTAGCACTCAGCTATAAGAAAAAGCATTTTATTGTTGGACTACTTAGCATTCTTTTAAAACATGTTAGAACGTACACGCATAGCCTGCACCTCTCAGGGTCTTATGCATTGGATGCAGTAATACTGCGTCATATGTGTCTCTATACTGTTTCAAAGATCTTCAAAGTCGTTACACTACATCTATATGGCATGATTTCTGAACATCGGCACATGCAACAGGGCGAAATTAGCCGAGCTGTTGTTTCGCGATTGCTTGGCATTTTTTGAAGAAGTTCAAAGACTGCATGAGTATGCTCCTGAGCGGCTGTCGGGGATAGAACCTTTGACAGTGCCCAAGAAATAGTGTGTCACTAAACCACTCTATTGTTGAACTGGCGTACCAAATTGTACGATAATTGGTATTGCTTCTTCGATATTTGTTGCCTTATCGTTCATTTTGCACTTATCAATAACCTTCAATTAAAAAATTTCGAAAGTGCGCGGGTGGCTTAGGAACATCGAGGTTCGGCGCTGCAGGTCACCAGTTAGAATACCGCCGCCGGAATATTCTACTTGTTTGTGTTCTTTGTTCACTATTTAGCTTCAAATTGTACGTAATTTCCGCCACATGTGCCCTCTTTCTCCACCCTTTTCGTCTAGTCTCTGTTCAGTATTGAGCACAAGCCACCGTCTTCTGATAGACATGCCAAAAAAGGCCCTGCACTTTGTGCAGTCCTTAACTAAGTAATAATAATACCTGGGGTTTAACGTCCCAAAACCACGATATCATTATGAGAGACGCCGTAGTGGAGGGCTCCGGAAATTTCGAACACCTGGGGTTCTTTAACGTGCACCTAAATATAGGTACACGGGCCTCAAACATTTTCGCCGCCATCGAAAACGCAGCCACCACGGCCGGGATTCGGTCCCGCGGCCTTCGGGTCAGCGCCATAACCACTAGACCACCGTGGCGGGCCAGTCCTTAACATGTACGGAATATTATAACACAAGTGCCTGCCTGCCGTTCTGCTGAGCCCGCCGAGTCCGCAGTACTGTGCAATAAGATGAATAACGTAGAGAAATCTGTAAATGAGAATCCGGTAAGTGATAATTGACATACCCAAGACTCGTTTTTAGCTTTGATGTTCAGGATGTGGTGTTATGTCTATAGGCTAAGCGAAATTTTCAGGTCATTTCTTTTACACGCAGTATTTTCTCGTAGGACATAGGGAAGTAAATTAATAATCCAGCATGTTATTTGTCCGACTGAGAGCTCGAGTATGCACTCTAAGACAAAAAAAAAGGCGCACTTGGGGCGTCTTTCTTCGACACAACAATTATCGTTAAGTCACGTGCTTTTCTTGCGTTATCGCCGCGCGCCCGGTACTTCCCGGTCACGTACGGCGAGCGGCTATTAGCGTGACATAGCACTTAAGATACAAAAAAAGCGAGCGCACAGTTTTGGAGGAGGGTAAACACAAACAAGCAAAATAAAGCGTTGTTTGCGCCCCAAATAGGCTTGATGTCAGCTGAAGACTTCAAAGACGCCCCGAATACAACCCTTTGGTTTTATTGATGTCTATGAAATTAGCAAAGCATGTTACTTGCGAACACGGCTGTTCTATAAGTACGCTGTCAATAAAACACGCTAAAGCATCTGTAACGTAAAATCTGTTGGCATATTTTAGAGCCAGAGAGCTAGACGTCATAAGCGGAACCAACATCGTCTGTAAACAAGGACATTAAAGGCTCGCATTTTCTTCCAGAAAATTTATTATAAGAACACTAAGAGCGTTAGGGACAATGTCTTTTACCGCCACTGTTGACAGCAGATAGCCCGTGATTGCGACGAAGAAGCTGTTGGCAGGCGTGCTTGGGGGCGTGTCTGGCTACAAACGTTTTGACAAAGTTCAAGAGCGTGCAAATGGTGCAAAGCTGAACTAGGTTTATCGTGATGGTAAAAGCAGCGCAAGAAAAATGGCCACACAAGAAGAAGAACGACACAACTCGGCCTGCCCTGTGTCATTCTTCTCGTGTTGCCGTCTCGTTGCGCTGCTTTCACCGTGATGACAAAGTTCGTTTCACCTCAGCATGAGATAACTTGTGGCAAAGCTAGCTTTACGTAATTGCTATAGTTCTAAGCTGCCGCACAACTTGCCTACTATATCGAAATTTATTCATCTTTGTATAACCTACAACTACATATACACTACGACACGCTGTAGTGGCTGAGCGTCTGCGTCGTTGCGCTGCTTTGTATGAGGGTGTGGGTTCGATTCCCGGCGCGACGGCCGCATTTCGAATGAGGGGAAATTGCAAAAATGCGTTCATTTAGATAAAGTAAGTGTGCGTTAGAGGTATCTAGGTGGCCAAAATTAATCCGAAGTGCCCTACACAGGCGTTTATCATAGGGTGGTTTAGCCCACCCCTCCGCATAGTAGCAACCAAGTTACTAGTTCCAGGTTATTCTCCCTGCCTTTCCTTTTCATGTATTTCTCTCTCTCTATCACGCAAAACATCCGAATCAATATAAAATTTCACAAGTTGACACTCAATACGTCACCTACTGGCGCAGAACTAGCCTGCATTCTTCAAGCGGTGCAATTTGATGCCGCAAGTGGCACAACGAAGCAAACGGATTGTTCTTTGTTATCTTAAATCAGCCTCTGAGACATTAAGTCACTAAATGTTTCCTGAATCAGCTTCCGATGTGAGTGTTATTGTCTTATAAAATTACTAAAATAAATTCTGTGGTAGTAAGGTATTCACAGCAGATCGATATTGATTTAGTTCAGAAAGAAGTCCCGTGTTTTTTTTTTATATTAATGTAGGCTGCACTAGAGCCGGCTATGCCAACATAGTGTTGAAAAGCTTTCACGGAAATACAAATCCTCATGGCTGCAACAAACGACACATTGAGTCACAAAGTATGTTTTTCTAAACTTGGCGGAACACAGTAGGCACACTGGCAGCTGGATTTCATACTTAGGACTCACTGACACCATTTACCTTATGGCCATCGAATGTTTTGCGTATTTCTTGAGGCTATTTGAAAGGGGTCCTGCAACACTTTTTCAGCATGGCCAGAAGACGCTGCCGATTGGTAGTCGAGGCTCCTGAGAACACGCGAGTCAGAGATTATCGCGCAGCACGCAGCCTAGAATTACAATTAATTCTCAAAGTCCAGCTAGAAGTCGTTTCCTATTCTCTTCACAAATGATGCCATAAATCCCAATGACCACACCATAAATTCAAAGTCCACGGCCATTGGCTCATTTGAGCATCGTCAACCGCACAGTGACAGGGGCCGCCGCGGGATGCCGCCACGTGCCCGCGCGCGCGGTCGCGATCACACTGAAAGTAAGCCGCGCATTCATCGCAAAACAAGAAAAGGATGTGCTGAAGGTCGTGACGCGCACTGACGATCGGACGCTTCTTGCCCCCGTGTCATCCCTCCTTCTCCCCTCCTCCTCCTTGCGGATCTTTGAGCACACTCGCTTGTAGGAATGGAGAGAGAAAGCCCTTGAATCGTGCGACAAATCCCATAAACCTGCTCGTACTTGACGGATTCTAACAATTTTTGCGGCAGTCGATTCGTGATGCAATAAGCTTTCTTACTAAAGCCATTCGATGGTCTGCGGCACAGAGGAAGACATCGATCATTCGCTATGCCACTGCCCTCAACTTGCCTCTGAAAGGAGAGCGCTTTCTGATGCGATGCGACGATTGGACGATCGGCTGCTCTCCGTGCAGACGCTGCTGGAGCACCGTCCCCATCTCTCATCGGCCCACAAGCCAGCATTTTTAAGGACTACGGGCCTCTGTGAACGTTTGTGACTATTGTACAGTGCTACCGCCACATACGTGTAAGCGCATTTATTGATCATTTCCTTTTTTTTCGCTCCTCTCTGTCTCTCTCTCATCTTTCCACTCCCCTTTCCCTTTCCCCCGGCGTAGGGTACCACACCAGACTGCTGTCTGGTTAACCTCCCTGCCTTCTTCCTTTTGTATTCCTTCCTGCCTTCCATTCGATGGGTACTTGGAAAAGTGTTGCAGGGTCCCTTTAAGGCAGAGCTGCTGCATGCTATCGATGCATAGGTGACGGGATGCTAAAAGTGGCACCGCGCTCTGATTGCCCTTCGTTCGGTGAATTGCCCCCCCACCCCCTTTTTTTCTGCTAGCACGCCTATAACTATCATGCCCAGTTTGGAAGAAGGACTCACTTCATCGACAAGGTAACAAGTGACCAAGAATAAATATCACCGACACTACAGCAATGGCTGACGATAGCAAGATTGCGGCCTCTCGATCTCTGTTCGAGGTTCTCAAGATTTCTCCCTTCGTCAATAACCTTGTTAAAACAACTTATTTTCTTTCCAGCTTCAAGTGAGTGTATTGTGGTACCTTTTCGAGTTTTGCTAAGGTCAGTTGAACACATACTTATTGGCATTTTTACCACGTTCTGTCACGCAGAAATGCCTTCAATCGAAGGTATGCACCGATTCGTTCAGTAACCGTTAAAGTGAATTTGGTTGTCCGCAGCTACATTGTAAGTACTTGTACGTATAGCAGCATTGTAGTAAAGTCGTTGTCAAGCACGGAAGGATCTGCCCGTGGAATGATGATAGAGGGCGTTGCTTTGCCCGTAAACCCCTTATCGCTTATGCTGTAGTTTACGTGGTAACTTCAGATCATTTACGAGTGAACGGTTTATTGGAGCAGTGCAGGGCAGTGGAGTTACCATGCACGTTACTCTTACACTGAGTTGCTCATCCCCTTGAACGCGCCGCTCACGCCCCACAATTTGCTGAAACGTGGCCACATGCACTGAAGGCGTCCTTCTTTGTAGTAAAGCCAACTTCACGGCTGCCGCCGAACGTGCCCTCTCCGTTGCTGCGCCTCTTCCTATGGCTATGAAACAAGAGCTGCTTCTCGTTTCACAATCGTAAGAAGTGGACTACCAATCTCTAATGAGTGCTAACAAAAGGTTGCTAATATTATAGATTTTACTCGACACGAACCTTGAAGAAGAGTTGAAAGTCGAGCTCACTGGTACGCTGAAACATCGACACAGCGAGACAAGAAAGACAAAACATGGACGCGTAATCACAACTGATTATTAGCCGGCTCTTGCTGCATGGAGCAACAGGTGAAGCTGACAAAACAAACATCGTGCGCCACCAAGGTGCCACGCCTCTGGAACACTTATGCGGCCGCGCCTAAATACATAAGCGCTTTAAGGCGACTATACAGCTTTGCTGGTGCCGTGGTCATTCTTTTAAGAAGCTGTCGCCTGCCACCTGCCGCGTCGCGCCATCATGTCGCAACCGCGTGTAGTTATAACAACGTCCATAAAATAACAGCTCAGTGCAACGTCTTGATACCACCGACGATGCTTCTGGGAGATGCCAGATTTATTAAACCTCTTTATCTCGTACGAATCATGAACGATCAATACAACCTAAGAAGAAGAAGAAGACCAAGGAAAATTTCGCCTTTGGATCGTTTTAGGCGAACACATAAGGGACGGTGAGACTTTTTCGGCAGAACCCGTGTGACGATCGCTGCCTAACTGAAGGCAAAAGGTGGTGTTCTTTGACTGTCCCAGTTTTAGCGGCATTGTACTGTCTCCGGTATCGATGCACACAATTTTCAGGAACGTTACGCCGATTTCAGTGGGCCTATCTCAAAAGTAGGGAAATACAGAATATATAGCTGTATTTCGCTGATGCGAGGCCGACAAAGAATGCGCACTAATATAGACACATAACGATATGACGCACAGAAACATATTCTCTATAAAAAAGAAATGTGACCTTATTAGTTTTTCTTTATTTTTTGCGCTACTGCGCGGTATTATTTTTGCGGTCTCACGCGAGTTAATACGGTGCATACAATGGTCTGTGTGTCACGTCATTTATGTTACTTCAGTGGAGCACTTACCAAAGTTTATAAGATGCCCCCCCCCTCTCCCTCCCACGAGGCCGACATAGCCCGCCCACCTTCGCTCACTGCCCCACCGTCATTTTCATCGAGAGTCTAACGTATGCCTTCAAGGTGTTAAAACTTCCGAAGGAAGCCGTAGACAAGGTTGGCGTTGGTGGCTACCTTCAAAATTGGCTACTTTACGACCCCGTCTAGCGACGAGACTCACATGTTGGCTCTATGGCTACTATGAACTTCTATCTCGGCGCATTTAGGAGCGAGTTTTATCATTTCCAGGTAAAATAACAAGCAAGCCTAATGACTGTACATTGTTTCCAAGCTTTTCAGTCGTTTCAGTCGATGCCCGCTCATGTCGTCGTCGTCCTGATAGCACAGGCCGTGTTATCGTGTGAACTTGAGAAAAACAAAGATCCGCGACAAAATGAAGCTGAACTGTTCTTATGGTGACACCACTAATGAATTTTGGTCTACCGCTTCAAGGAAAAAACTGCTTCAACGTTCAATGTTCCTACTGTCTTGTTGGCTGGTGTCACAAGCGAGCGCTCCCACAGAGCGCTCGCTTGTGAGAGTCACGCCAAATCATGACGCCAACGGTTGGATTCAACCCTGGCACGTGCATCGAAAAGACAAATATCACAAGGCGACGAATGCGCGCCTCTTCGCTCCTCTCTCCGGACAACCAGTGCGTTTCTAATCAAGCGCTCGCGCAAAGGCTAGAACAATCGAGAAATCGAGACCCGATGCCATGTCGAGCAAGGCCACTACCTACGACGCGTCCGCCGCTTGGAGACGAACGTACGAGAAGGAACTCGCAAATTGCATGGCTGTGCTATGCACACATTAGTCATGTCGAAGCATCTCGAACCGGGGCTCAACCCAATATAAGCGCGCAGAGACGTGGGGAGGTTAGTGGTTCGGTCGGTCACAGAGAAATGTTGTGTTATGACGTAGTGCTGTTCGGTAGTCGGTCTTGGAAGAAGTGTTGTGAGATGACGCAGTATGGCCAGTGAAGAAGTGGTTCATCATATCAGGTAGCGCTAAAAAACACGGGGACACAAGCTAGGAACATTTTAGTGCTACCTGCTCTATGATGAATTCTTACAAACACGCCCAGATTTCCGTTCTCGTAAGAAGTGGTTTTCAAGAAGCGACAGAAGTCTCCAAGACAGTGACGCCGAGATTAGACATGTCATCACCGATAGCCGAAGGGGAACCCAGCTGAGCGTTACAGTCTAGGTAGAGGCACTGATCAAGCCGTAAACTATGCAAGGACTTCAAGTGTTCTTAGACTCGAGTGCCCGAGCTTGCATTGGAACGCAATTTATTAATCGTTTCCCCATGGCTGTTAAAACCCATCTGAGTCGTATTCTGATTTAACGAGCCAAGTGTGCATGTATGTGAGATGTTTGTGCTACCTTGATCGAGAATTTATTTTGTTTGTGTTATCAACTCTTAGCGCTGACTCGGTCTTTGGACCACAACCGGCATTCGCTGGCGTGTAAGAGGACCTACTCTTAAGTTGTCCGTGCCCTCGTGGTGCGTTTCGGGGGGCCGATACGTCAGACTTAGGAATCTGCCTGGCGACTGCCTTCCATTACCGGGTTTTGACAGCTGGAGTGTTCCGAAAGTGCTCTATTTCTGACAAGAACTCCATTCTGCATAAACTATATGCAGGCAAATTGAACTCATAATAATCAATCCGACATAGAAGATGTGTCCAACTGGTGCAAAATATTTTTTATGGAATTAAATGTAAGAAAAATTCACCGCCATATCCACGAAGTGAATGATGTTAGAGGAGCTTGCTCGAAGATGATCTGGTAACCCGCGAATGCTCCGTGCACATTCCTCTACCATCATATATAGACGTGACAACGTTGTTATACATACATTACATCCACAATGTTTATTAATTTACGGTTGGATGCACTATATACATTTTGATGAAGTATATATACATTTGGATGAACTATAAACATTATATATACACAAAAGATGTTGTTTTACCAACTTCAAACACATTTCTCTACCATCGTATATAAACGTGACAACGTTGTTATATATGCATTACATACACAATGTTAATAATGTGAGGCTGGATGCTCTACATACATTTTGATGAAGTACATATACATTTCGATGAACTATAAACATTATATATACACAAGAGATGTTGTTTTACCAAGTTCAAGAAGGGCATCCCTCGATCAGTTCGGGGACTGGTTTCCCATTAAAGATGATTGCTTTATGATGGATGAACTATATGCATTACATATACACAAGAGATGTTCTTTTACAAAGTACAAGAAGGGCGTCCCTCGATGTGCTTGGGGACTCGTTTCCCTTTAAAGATGATTGCTTTATGATCAGTAAAGTATGTTTCCAAGGGATCATCGATGATGGGACGCAATGGAAAGTTCGAGAAGGCAACATCGATACAGGTGCCCCTGATGGTGGTGGGACGTTTGCAGTCGTACGATACGCATCGGAGAGCGCAACGTGACATCATTTGTTGGCTGGTTATTGGCAACGCGAGATCTTCCCGAGATGCTGCTGCGTTGCGAGCCCGTCGCGCTGCTGCCGTTCATGCTGCGGAGCGGCAACGAAGAGTGTTCACTTAGTGAGCTCCCGGCGAAGAGAAAGGAAGCCAGCGAAACGAGAGGTGCGGCCCTCGAGCAGTCGCTTGCGCCGAGCGTGGTGTGTGCCGCCTTGAGCGGCGGCGCCATCTAGTGAGCATTCTTGAAATCACCGGAGAGAGCGCAGCTGCGCCGAGCGTGGTGTGTGCCGCCGACGGCCACGCAGGTGAGGACAAGGCGCGAGCATAAGAAGCTTGGCGAGCAAGCTCCTAACAAGGTTATGCGTGTCGCTTTCATAAGCCGCAAGTGCGCTTTTCTGCGCTGCACATTCGCTCAACTAATGGCGGCCTCTGTCGTCCATCAAGTGGAAACGATGTCCTAGTTGCACGTGCTAAAGCTTGTCTATTATGCATGATTATATCAAGAGAGCTGAGTATACATTTTCCACCTCATAGCGCAAGAAAACTGCGCTTGAACACGCTGTTTTGCAGTAAGTGACTAGCCGCCATCATTTGGGCTAACTGCATCGCAGGAAAGCTAGCTTTACAACAAAACTGTCTATAGTCCGCCTATTCACCTTTTGAACGGAGTTCATTAGAACCCGACACTTATTATAAATGTTTACGCACTGATATATCACGGAATATGAGCTGCATGGTACACGCTGAAAACTTTATTAACAATGTAAATGTATGTTTGGATCCCGGTGTAAGTATTTTTCTTACACCGTGGTTTGGATACTTACATCACAACTTTTTCGCCGAATATTCCTCAGTTAAAGGAATACTTTAGAAAACATGAATACGGCCAAACTTTGAATACGCTGCTTCAGTGTGAGATATGTGCATGTAAAACTAGTCACTGCCCTGGAACTTGTTCAGAATAATTCGTGTAATTTTGTTATTTCTAACTACACTCGTACTGCTAGCGTAACAGCCACGCAAGCCAGGCTTTCTCTTGGGCGTTCATCTTCTTTCATGTTCGTCATTGCAGCTTTGAGATTTCGAAAAAGTGGCCTCAGGTAGTTATTGTGAAGTAATGCCATTCGACCGAATTCAACGGCGAAACCGAAGCACCCACGAGAGCAACTAGCGGTCGAGCAGACTGACTTCACTGCTCAAGACAACGATTGCAGAGGTGTTAGTTCTTCAGCGTTGTTTAACGTATGTGCGCCATGTGTGCTATTATCGCAAGCGCAGCCCACACACCCACACAACGAAGCCGCTCGAAAGTTGATATAACAAAGCTCACTCATTCTGGACGTCGCGGAAGAATACGGCAGTCGCGCTCTTCCCGGTTTCGGTTTCGCCGCTGAGTTCGGTCAAACTTCATTACTCCGCAATAATTACTAGAGGCCGCTTCTTCGAAATATCAAAGCTGCAATTGCAATTCTCCCATTTGACTCATCCGCTTGTATTCAATAATTAAAAAGTTAATTATTTCATTTTTATTTACTGTCCTAAATGACGTCGTTACCCATCTTAAGATGCCTGCCGCCGCAGAAAAAATAATTGTGAAAGCAGCGAGCAAATATCAAACTTCCCTGATAATTAATACAGGATTTTCGGAGTCATTTCCTGAAGCACCCTGTCTATGGGCACCGTGCATACGTTAGGAGCCGCCACAGTCGCGCGCTGCCTCCAGCGCCAAAGCGGCCACGGCAGCAGATTTGGCGGGATTGGGGGGGGGGGGGGGGGGGGGGGGGGGGGGGGGGGGGGGGGGGCAGACGACACAGGCGGCGGCAAGCCACTGCGCCGTGTTTTGGTGCTTCGCTTGAAGCGTTCTCTTTCCCGTTTGCTTCCAAAAGACGTCAAATTGTTATCAGCTTTCAGAGAACGTAGCATTAGCGCATGTGCCTTTTTTCGCGAGACCTCGTGTATCCTCAGGTGAACGCGGCAACATAAAATGCATTAACTGGGTGAAGACAACGGAGGTGACGAGCCCGCTGAGCGAAACTGCGCACGTATAACGCGGGCCGTCTCACTCAGTAAACAATCACAGCTTATCACCCTCGAGCTAACGCGGCAGCGAACTCAGCAGCAGCTTGAAACCGGCGATACCAGCAATTGCACTGTCACGGCCGCTGAATGAAAAAAAAAAAAAAAAAAAACGCTTTCCATCGAACGGCCATGGCACCATCGAACGGCCATGGCACTGCATTCGCTGCGCCGACTTATTCAGTGCAGCCGAGTTCGTCGTCGCGGATCGTGTTTTGCTGCCATGGCACTGCAAAGCGTGCCAATTATTATTACGTTTGGATTCAGAGAGCTACGTGATATAGATAGTTTCTTCCGAGGAGCTAATCTGAAGAAGGGCAGGGAACTCCTCGAAGCGGGTCACGTTCACGGCGTCGTGGAAGAGGTGTTGCTCGGCAGATCAACAATCACGGGCAAATGCACCCCCCAGAAAAAAAATACCCCATCTATTCACAAAACTCACTTTTGTCGTCGAACGAGTGCGATCCACCGTTCACGCCGATTCCGTTCATATTCTCTAAATAGAAACCGGTAAAAACACGTGCCCGGATAATTCCTGTAGGTGTTATTGCACCCAACAACGCAGCAATTATTCCTGGAGTTCGGCATTCCTACGAACAGCGCAACCGACACAAAACGAACTGCCCGCGAAAATACCTCGCGCCGTCACAGCGGAAACGTGGAGCGAGCAGGGGTGATATCGCGGAGCGATGTTTTATGCTGTATTATTCTTATCGTCCACCACCTGCGGCTGACTGATCGCGTTGATAACGCGGACGGACCGTCGCTCTGGTCACTGGCCAAGCGCGAAAAGCACGAAAGGTATAGTCATCGTAAAAGGCATAGTTCCTCGACTTCACCCCATTGCGAGCGCGTCATAGCATCCCGCCAAATCTGCGCTTCTTGCCGCTAGGGACGCCTTCGCTCGGGCAGCGGAGTTACATCTGCACGGAGCATAATGGCCATTATGGTGTCGTGATGGCATCTTCTCATTCATATAATCACGCCCATGAAATGTATATCGTGATATTCATGTGGCGACCAGTCGTTCGTCTTCGCAATGCGCTCATAATATGTTACGGAATTTTGATATACAGGGTGTCCCCGCTATCACGCGGCTCGATTTAAAAGAAGAGGAACGCCGTAACGCGATGCACACCTAGTACATATTGTTCCCAGTATACTGTAGTGCCCACTACTAATTTTTTCGTTAACGAAGTTAAGTTCATTAGTCCTCATCATGTTTCTAACCGGACAAGTACTCACCCAATCATTAAAATGTCAATGAGGCATATGTAGGCATGTTCAAATGACATCTAACTGTGCTACTTTCAACAACGTACTAATTGCGTGCTCGCTTTTTTTGGTTAGTAAAGAAGGCCTGGGAAACGTGAAAAGTGACACGTAACTAGACTTTAGCGCGCATCAGGAAGCAGCGCCCGCAAACAGGCTCACTGCGAAGTAGCAAGTCAAGTTGTATATATGGATCGCCCTATCTACATTCCCCGGCCGAAGAAACGCGCCGCTTTGGTCTTGAGTCAGCCATAACCTGAACAGTGCTTCGGCCGCGTTATCGATAAGAACAGTCGGCCGTGAGGTACGGATGATGATAGTGGCGTGCAATCGAGTGCAAGGAATCTCTGCAAAACTGCGACGCATGTTGTTGACACTCGACTTGTACCCTCGCCAAAGTGCGGAACGCTGTCTCTGACAACGGACAAAAGGAAAAGCGGTTGTTGCAGTAAGGTGATTTGAGGGCGCTGCTTTCTTCTGCGGGTGGGAGCGTAGTCACGCGTTATTTTAGGGGCGCAGCTCCTTAAAGCGGCACCCGTTCGTCCCTCGTAGTGCGTAACCAGTCTTAACGCTAGTACCAGATCTTGACCTCCAAGGTGGTGCCGGTGGGAGATTTCTCCTGTGCGTTGTTGAACAATAAAAAATTCGCAGCGTGCGCGTTAACTAAAAGCCGAATTCTTCTGTCTCTCATTCCCCATTAGCAGCCATTGGCATGTTCCAGTAGGAAACGTTAATAGAAGTAGAAGTGTAAGTGTTAGCTAAAACCCCACTTCTTCTGTCTCTCATTCCCATTAGCAGCCATTGTTTACCTCCAAGGTAGTGCCTGGTGAGATTTCTCCTGTGCGTGATTAAACAATGAAAATTTTGTTCAAAACGCCGTTGATTGATGAAATAAACCAACGAAAGACGCCAGATGTTTTCTAAAGCAATGGTTTTCTAAACAATGAAAATTCACAGCGTACATGTAAAATTAAAGTGAGCTGCAAGTCGTCATAACTCTCATCGAACCTTTAGTATAAACGCGCCCGATCTCACGTCGGTGATGATGTACTGGGCAGAATTCACGGAAGATTCACGGTTTACCGATGAACCTCCGCAGCTTCGCCCACTCATCATCATTCACTCCGTGGATATGCTGTGATTTTTTTCATATCTCATTGGCTTTCTTCATCAGACGGAAAAAATGAGCACGTAATTAGTACGTTGCTGAATATAGCGCAGTTAGATGTCATTTTAGCTTGCCTACATATACCTCATTGACATTTAAATGATTAGGTCAGTACTTGTCTAGTTAGAAACATAATTAGGACTAAGTAACTAAACTTTATTAACAAAAAGATTAGATAATAACATCTGGGGTGTAACGTCGCAAAACCACGATATGATTATGAGGGACGCCGTAGTGGAGGGCTCCGAAAATTTCGACCACCTGAGGTTCTTTAACGTGCACCTAACTCTACGTACACGGGCCTCAAACATTTTCGCCTCCATCGAAAATGCAGCCGCCGCTGCTTTCTTTAAATTGTGCTGCTTGATTGCTGGGACGCCCTGTATATCAAGCTAAAGAAACTACGACAGCACAAGGATACAGGCTGCTGAGATAGATAGATAGATAGATAGATAGATAGATAGATAGATAGATAGATAGATAGATAGATAGATAGATAGATAGATAGATAGATAGATAGATAGATAGATAGATAGATAGATAGATAGATAGATAGATAGATAGATAGATAGATAGATAGATAGATAGATAGATAGATAGATAGATAGATAGATAGATAGATAGATAGATAGATAGATAGATAGATAGATAGATAGATAGATAGATAGGATAGATGATAGATAGATAGAGAGATAGCATCGTGGGAAATCCGACCACAAGCATCCGTCTGGCCGCGAGCAAATGGAGGTGGAAAACCATTTCGTCTTTGACCAATTGGCATCGGATGCTGAAATGTCTTCATACTAAACGTGGCCACAGTCATCATATTTGCCGTAAGCATCAACGTCACGCCTTTTGCAGCTCTCTCCTGACGTTTTGCTGATAATTATCACGACAAGTCGGGAAAATGTACATGCTTTGTTTCTACACTTCATAATTCAAACAAATTAGCTTTAAGTTGCCTGATCTCTGTCAAAATTCTTTCCAGCATTTCTTTCAAGCACGCAACGCTCATGTCAGTTTCGTGTCAGGTTAGCGTCCGAGTTGGGCGTTTTCACTCCTTTAAAACGTCAGGGCGGCAGGAGTAAAGTTGGAGATACTACTGCGAGTTACGCTCCCCACTATGGTAGAGTAGAATGTGTTTAGAACAAAATGTGAACGATCCAGAGCACTATAGGTACCCTGCTATGGGGTAGCATATACTTTCGAAGGCAACGAATGACCGAAAGCGCTAACGGAGCCGGCAGCACGATGTTTTCTTCTAGGCTACACACCTGAGAACCGCGCCCGTTTCTCAAGTAGCCTGCTCTACTTTTGCAAAGATATTTCTTGAATGCCAAAAATAAACTCCGGTTGATCAACACAGCGACAGAGACGGAGTTCCTTCGAGCGCTCCTTCTAGTGCTATTGCAAGAAATAAAAACTGCAATATTGATATTTTTGTCATACTTAGAGACTACGCTACAGTGCTACAGAATGTGCAAACAAGGGGTGGCTGTATATTTCCGATCGACTAATGCTGGTTATGTAGAGGAATTGACGCTTAATTGTTCAGCCCACCAAGGAGCACGCAAAGCTCATTATCCACTAACGCTGTGAGGTGCTATTGTTTAAGTGCCGATCAAACAATGACACCAAACAAACAATATCATACGGTCCTTTGTGAATTCGCCTAAGACGACTCGAAGGCGAAAACCATCTTTTTCTTCTCGGTCGATTTATTAGGGAGCCTACATGAACGGCCGGTCATGTAGGCACCCTAGATGTACTTATCCTGCCCCGCCACCCTCCGAAAGCTTTGTGCACCTAGCGTGATTTCGCACTGCCTCCAGGAACGGAGGCAGCTCACCTGCATGATTTTGCACTGCCTCCGTGATCAGCCCACCTTTGACCAAGTTACGATGTCATGTGATGACGGTGTAGGCTTATGCCACAGGAGCGAAGGAACGAGACGGCTTAACGAGAATCGACGCCAGCAGGGAACACGAGCTGTGGCTTCACGTGCCACTGTTTTTATTTTTCTTCTCTTGGGGTAGCTCGCTCTCCGGTTTCGTTCGCCGCCCGAAGGAGGGCGCTACAACGGCATTATGTGGCGTTACGTCACATGGCGTCACGCCAGGATTTATGAAGTCATGACGACGTCACAAATTTTTGCTATCTGTGACGTCATGATGACGTCATATGGTGACGTCATCGCGTGTTGATGATTTTTTGAACCACTCATCCCCGACGCCGCAGAACGCGAGACACCGCCGACGCCGATGGTCAAATTTCGTGTTTAGTGAGGCATATAAGGCTTTCGCCTTAATAAAGCACTCAGACACTGTTTAATTGTTTATTTTACCGATTAGTAGAGTTATTGGCGTGCTTTAAATGTATAAGCATTTGTATACCGACCCAAGGAGCAAACTTATCTGTCCGTCCATCTCTCATGCAAGACGGGTCACAAAAAAGAAAATTTATCCAACCAAATAAATGGCAAGGAAAAAAAAACGTTGGCAGGCTTTAAACCCCGGCTCAGAAGCCGAGGCTTTTACCGACCGGTCTACATCTTTTTTGTTCTTTATTGCCTGTCTTTGACGCGTTACATATACACACGCAAACACTCAACAGAGGTAAAAAAAACCAAGACTGATATTAATGTACTTCCATTACGTAGTTAACTTTTTGCTAAGCACAGTAGTCGTGCGGGCTTAAACGAGAGTTAACTGCTTAGGCATTCCACTTGCTCTTTGTACAAGTTAATCGAAAGCTGGCGCACATATTCACTTCCACTGCCATCGATACGGCAGGCCTCGACCACCATACGTGCTTCTTCGTTCTAATGCTGGAGTTTCACGTGGCATAACGACAGTTATCGTTGAGGTTTGACGTCCCAAAACCAGGGCATCATTATGAGAGACGCTGTAGTGGAGGGCTCCGGAAATTCTGACCCCCTACGGTTCTTTAACGTGCACCTACATGTGAGTACACGGACCTCTAGAATTCTTGCCTCCATCGAAAATGCAGCCGCCGCGGCCGGGATTCGATCCCTCAACCTTCAGGTCGGCAGTAAAGCAGCATAACCACTAGACCATCGTGGTGGTTGCGGCACAACAACGATATCATTATAAGGCACGCCTTATTGGGGTACTCGGGATAAATTTAGACCAGCTCGTGTTCTTTAACGTGCACCTAAATCTAAGTTCGCGGGTGTTCCTTGCATTTCGCCCTCGCCGAAATGCGGCCGCCGAGGCCAGGAATTGAACCAGC
The DNA here is from genome assembly GCF_013339695.2 of Rhipicephalus sanguineus. Classification (NCBI taxonomy): domain Eukaryota; kingdom Metazoa; phylum Arthropoda; class Arachnida; order Ixodida; family Ixodidae; genus Rhipicephalus; species Rhipicephalus sanguineus. The sequence goes on from NC_051180.1 coordinate 152,707,455, forward strand.
GCCCTCGAGCTCAGCAGTGCAATACCTTACGTACTAAGCTACAACGGCGGGGTTTCTTCATTCCTGTGCCTTAAAAAGGCGTTTATTGACGGCAATAGTCGACGAAGCACAACGGCGACAGTCAGGACAGAGCGCGGACTCTGAGCGCGAGGGGCGTGCTCTCAGAGAAGAGCCGAAGAGGACGACCCACTAGAAGGCTATAGAGAGCGCAACCCGTTACTCATCTCAAAGGCTTCGCTACAGCCTGTATAAAATTGCGCATTCGTCAAATTTTAGCGCGTATTTACATTCTCGTAAATGGAAAGCTATATTAGGCGGTGATCCTGCAGTAAGCGGCCTTTTACGCTCTGATCTATTAATATCTGATTAACAAAACGAAACGTGTGCCCTATACGCTGAAGCGGCAGAAACTGAAAGGAGCATTAGATAGTTCATAACAGTTGCTGCTAGGGCGAGTTTGTCATCCATGAACATAGCTTGTATTAGCGCGGTACATAGAAGAAAGAACACAGACGTAGAGACAGGTAGGCACTAATTAGCGTCTACCTGCCTTTACGTCTATGTCATATTTCTTTTATGTACTGGCTAATACACGCTACGAGCTTTATATACCACACCGGTGCGGTAGCCTGTAAATGTGTTTATGTGTTTTAAGAAAAACATGTCCGTTGGCATTTCGTCAGTTACCTGCTCGATGTTTCTCTGCACTGCGGCGCATAATTACACACGTTGTCGTTAGCCGTAAGGACAATGTTAACACCATACCTACCTCCCACTTTCTTTAGCCTGTGCGATAAGGAATGGATGCAGCGAGTACAAAAGGGGCTGGTGGAAGCGCAATCCCTTTCCATTCCTCAAGTAGAAGCGCAATCTGTTTGAGCAGCATGAGTTCTTTTGCCACATCCTCAGTTTCCCGACGTGCGTAGTCTTGTCTGGCTTGCCGTATGCGCTTGGCGTTCTGTGCATGAGCCTCATTGGTGATTGCTGCCCGTGTGTGGCTTCATTTTTAGTGGAGCAGCGACGAGTAGTGTGGTTCGCCCAATGTCTGTGACACATGCCTGCGCGAGTTGTTTTTGCGCACTCACAGACACACAGTTAGGCATACAGAGCTTCGCTGCAAAAAGGCAGCAAATCAAATACACTCTCCTGGAGACTAGACACAGATAAGCTGCTTCACATCTTTCTCTTTAAACCGAAGCTTCCATGCTCTCGACGCAACTTATCTGCCTGGACACCTTTCAACCACTGTCTGTAACGGGCTGTGACGTCCATAATATCGAAGTTCATTTCTGACGGAACGTAGACAAAAAGCTGCCTAACGTGCGAGGCTATAACGAGAAGTACAGCGGAAAGCGGAAGTGAATCAAGAGACCGGGTGTGAAAATCGGAGGTGAATTAGGATACATCTCTCGAATGTGCTATAAATCTAGCTTGCTCATTTAGTAACGTCATTTCCGTGACGGAAATCACGTCAGTTAAAGCTTGGTGGAGCTCGACATAAAACACGTCTTTGTTAAAAGCCACGTCGCATTCTGACGTGCGGAAAGCAGTCTGCTGGAAGAGACTGCTATCGTAAACTTCGGTCGCCGCCTAAGGACAGCTCGGCAAAGCGTGTACACGAGAGGCAAGCAACATGCGGCGACTCTCTCTCGGAATGGCTGCATTCTGGAGAGGCGACGTAAATTATTAGTATGCAGAAAACGCAGGGCTGAAACTGCCACTTGGCCACTTCACACTATATTGACCACTTCGCCAATAAAAGGGGGAATCGGGGAGGCGGGCCGCTTCTTGAACAAGGTTGCTTCCTTCCCTTGGGCATAAGAAGACTAACATTCAGGGCGCCTATATTTATACGCATCCTCGCACGTGTGTGTGCGTGTGTAGGCGAATGAGCATAGAGGACGTTTCGAAATTTCGCACGTGCGGGCAAGCGCGCTCCCACACTCGGCGCGTTTTCCACAATATCGATGGTTTCGTGAAGAATTTCCCTCGCGCAAGTCAGCGCGTCGAGGCGCCTGGGAAACACGTATGCTGGTGGCACACAAGAGAAGGCGTATGTGATGGCCAAAATGAATACATTTATCGATCACCATAAGACTATTTCTCATTGCGCCATGACAGCTACAAGTCGGTAGCATCTTGAACAAAAATATAGTCGGTTACAGCCTAAATATACACGTTCCGCCCATAACCACCGCTATCGCACCCAGCGGAAACTTCAATCTCTGTTCTGAAAAAAAAAAGAAAAATAAATGTGTGGTGATCTAGACTACTATGTACTCTATTATGGGAACTGTCCCTAACAATGATCACGAACCTTCTTAGAAAAAAAAAAAGCCTGAACGATTCGCAGTACTATGCACTTTACTACCGGAACAGCGGTATATAGTGCCACGGCCGCTGGATCCAGCGGCCGTGATAGTGCAGTACTATGGGACAACAAAGGCGAAAGCCACCTTCATTGTCTTCTCGTTTTTACAGTCACTTATTGCTACGCTTTGTGTACGCACGTTCATGTATATGTGCTAATGTCCACACATATTGTTTGCGGTCGTTTTATGACGCCTCTTTCACAAAAAGGGTCTGACTAACCATGTAATACATAGCACATAGATAATGAGCATCGCGTAATGACGAGGCGCCTCCCATTATTTTCCGTTGTTCCTCTGACAACTACCCCCCCCCCTCGCCCTACCTTTTTCATAGCTTCCCTCTTCAGTTCAAAGCAGCGAATGAATAAGTAAATAAATATATTATACAAGTAGGCCTAATAATCGCCGCGCGTAATTTCAGGGGTCTACCATTGCGAAGATGTGTTCGTCCTGCATTCATTATAGAAAGATTAATATTATGAGCAACAATTTCAATATCTTTTCTACTTGAGATTTTCCCTTGTATCTAAGATATATTAAATCTTACGGCTGATTACGAATAGGCAGTTCTTTTCTTTATTGGAGCAACTTAGTGGATATAAATGAATAACTGCAACCCTGTGGCCTTCGGAACGGTAAAAGTTTAAATGTTTCCTTATTCGAGTTCGTAACATATTAATCACGGCATGGCAGCTCAAATGAATGTCTAAGTGTGTTCACGTGATTGCGTTCGTTAAAGCTACTGTTGCTTTCATCGTATTTAAAGCATTATCTGATTGCTTTTTTTTCTCTTGTTTTTCCCCTTGCAGGGTGTCAGATGGCGATTAGCGGAAGCGAGCGGCGCCACTCCTATTCTTCCAGTCCTAGTATTCACATTTTCAGTCATTTCACTCGCCAAAGGTACGTGTTTTCCCTTTAATTGCCACTCGGAGCGCGTTGGCTCGTACTTCAATCTTGCATGCAATTTATTCCTCCGTGAAAATGCTTATTTGTAATCTACAGACAACCTGTTCAGGCATTGATTTCACAATACCGCATATAACGACAACTCCTTAAAGCGCAACTAAAAAAAGCAGGTATGCTCATTCAATATTTCCATTTATATTCTTCCGTATTCTTCTAACGAGATTATGTCCTAAATTATCGAAACACTGTTTGGTGAATCGCTCACATAAAACCAAAAAAAAAAGAAAAAAAAAAGCGTAATTCAGCGGTTCCTTCGCTTTTGAACTCATTTTCTACGACGTCCACATTCACTCGCAGTGAAGACCACATGGTGTTATGGCCAAATTCATTAAAATATTTCCGGTAGCGCATTCGCAAACAACAACAAAAATACCAGGTATGATAAATGAAAGTTTAATGACGGTAGTCACGGCCAAGGTGTGTATTAAAGCGTCCTGATCTGCTAATATGGTCCCTGCCGATTCGTGCTATCTTAATTGCTTTTCAGCTGCTTCTGCGCTTTTAATCAGAGAGGCGAACCGGTTCGCAAAATGAATTGTCGTGTGGGCCAGCGGGCGCTTGGCTCACCGCCATAAGGAAGGTCTTGCTTTCCTGTTACACAGTGCTCTTAAGTAGCAGCGAATTTCAAAACGAAAGTACTGCAGATGATAAATAGCAGGCACCTGTTTGACATCACGAAGCCGAGCTTCTCTATTTCTTACAATTTGTTTTACCAAACCCATCTTGTAGTTTCGTGCCGTCAGGAGCAACGCGAAAGGCTACTGAATCGGTTTTTAAACGATGCATACGCGTATTATAAATTCAGTCAAGTAAAGGATAAAACATAATACGTAAGCCCCCCTTACTGGAGAATCAAGGTACTAGGTAAGTATGCGTTGATTCCGATTCTCTCGCCGTACTCACTATGTCACATCTCCATGGCTAACCTAAGCTAGCGTGTCACTCGCAGGTCTCAAGATCAGCCCAAAGTCATGCGAGAACGCCATTGGCGAACGGGGTACGTGCATGTTCGTGTGGGAGTGCATCAAGCTAGACGGGAAGCACCTGGGCACGTGCACGGACGGTTTCCTGTACGGTTCCTGCTGCGAGTACGATGACAGCGAGAACAGCGTCGCGGGCGGCCTGGCGCCGGAGCCGCCATCTTCGTCGACAACGACGACGACCACAGAGACACCGCCATCGTCGCCGCCACAGCCTCAAAAGCAGCGTCCTAAGCCGCCGCAGCACGCCAAGCCGCCACCGGGCAAGCCCGGCGTGACCACGAGCCTCAACAGCATTGCCGTTCCCAGCTATCCGCAGAGAAATTTTACGCTCATTTATCTGACGCCCACGTCGCCCACGCCAACCATGACCAGGAGACCCTCGACGACGACAAGAAGAACGTACAGGCCTTCGACTAGGCCCAGCACGGCATCCTCGTCTTCGTCTACAAAGAGACCCGTGGTAACGAGCACGACGACAGCTGCGCCTAGCAGCACTACGACGGTGGCGAGTGTGGTGGTCACGGCGACCCGGTGGCCGCCAACGTTCCGGCCTCCTGGCATCACCACCTTCTGGTCGCTGTTCAGGCCGCGGCCGACTTTGGTGCCCATCATCACGTTCCGGCCCAGCCGCCGGCCTCTGACTAGGCCACCAACGACGACCCGGAGGACTACGCTGAAGACGACCACGACGACTACGAGTACGACCAAAAAGCCGGCCCGACCCCCGAGTCCACAGCGGCCGCAGCGGCCGCAACGGCCGCAACACGGCACACATGGCACATACGGCACACATGGCAGACCAACGACGACGCGGAAGCCGCCCGCCACGCCGGCGGCGCAAACTGGAAGCGCGTCGACGCCCGTGGGTTCCAAGAGACCGGTGCCTCCGAGCCAGCTGCTGAACAAGAGACCCAAAGGTGAGTAGAAGGGCAGCGATGAGAGCTGTATTCAATGCGTTGTCTCGACCTGCGTTTATCGCGGCTTTATTATTAACTGAGATGCTGACAGTGATGCCCTCCATAACTGGCATTCCTAAACACATATCTCTGAATGTACACACATAAACATTTCAACGCACTCGCTCGTTGGTGTACATTAGATGTCAGTGGGGCGAGACTTACAGGCTTCACGCAGATGTTGAGGAACATGTAAACAAAAGTATTCAGAAGTAGTAGCGGGAAGGCTGCAGTTGTTGGTCCAAAGTGACCTAATGCTTGTGAGTAGAAAATGGAATCTGATTACAATAAAATTCCAGAACCATCTCCGCACACTGAGTAGTAGTTTACGAAAATGTTCTTGATTTTCATCAATATTACCTATATGAAACCGCCATTCAGACGTCGATAATGTGCCTGTTATATTGCATTAATTAATAACCCATTCAGGACGAGGCAAACAAATATTCGAAAGAGATAGTTTCTTTTTTTTTTCTAAATGTTCAAGCTACACCGAGTGTGTTCGCACTTATTTAAAAAACAAGCAATTTGTGGAACTTTTCTTTAGAAAAAAAAATCGGGACGTTCAATGGCACTCTATGTAGCGCTCTACTATGGGAGAGCGTTCAGCTGTCCCTAAGAATTTTCCTTAAGGAGAGATAAATTAACTTCTACTTGAGCTGTAGACAAGCAGTACCATAAAAAACATTGGAAGAAAGCCTTTTTTATATTGATATGATGGAAGGAGATGTTGGCGCACAAAATTTGCTCCGGATACTCTGACTCTTGAGAGTGGCGTATCCGACGACAAAGATGGCTCAATATTTTAAGATAATATATCAAATTGTATTGCCATAGTAGCAGCAGGACCGCTGAATACCGTGTTCACCTGAATAAATCTACGCTTTCTTTGAACCTTGTGGAGACAGTTCTCAATGGACGCGAACTATACTTAGTGCGAGTTGCATTTATACTTTACGTTAGCTGTACGATACCACTACATCCGGACACTTTGTACCGGTCCCTATCCTGTAACCATGCCTTTTGGCATGGCAATATGGAACCGATTCACTCGTTTAGGCCCGTTTACACTGAATAGAAGCCACTATTGCAGGCTTCGCAGCACTAACAGCGGTATCGGCCATGGTTTAAGAACTGGCGACGTCCCGCTCGCCACTAAGTGTCGTTCCTGTGTTTTATGCTAATAAAGTAAGTCATGCTATTGCTAGACAGTTTGAACAGCGGCGCTGTTTAAGCTCGGAGAAACCCTGTTAATCGTGAACAGAAATTATTATCATCATGAATCAGCACGCGCTCTTTTCGTCCTCTTCTTCCTCTCCGTCCACTTCTACGTCTTCTGCTTCGCTCCCAGAACACGTGCGCCCATTTGTCCGGCGTGGGATGCAATCAGTCTGATGGGCGAGAGAACTAGTACAGAGAGAAAGAAGAGAGAGAAAGAAACAGAAAGAGAAATTCTTGGCGAGGTGGGGTTCGAACCCGCGTACCCACGGTCCGAAGGCGCGCGTCGTAACCAGTCAGCTATCCGGGCACGCTAGCAGGGCATAGCGTAGCCTTGTATAGTATGGTATAGTAAGGAGGTAGGAAAGGGGGGGTGAGGGCGAGGGAAAGGGAAAGGAGGAGGAGAGGGAGTGAAACATAGCCTTGTATAGTATAGTATAGCAAAGAGGTGGGAAAGGGAAGTGAATGTGAGGTGGAGGGAAACGAGGAGGGGAACATCACCAGCTCCGTTGTTCCCTCAGTCTTCGCACCACTTGTGCGTATCTGCCCCAATTTTTAAGCGTTTGAACGTACTAATCGAAGTTAGCATAGGCATTCTGAAAGCGTAGCGATGTGGACTTGTTGGTGCATGATGGAAAGGCAGTTTCTTAGCGCTGGTGTAGACGAGGACACATAGAAAGAGAAACTAGACACATGGTCCTCGTCTACACCAGCGCTAAGGAACTGCCTTTCCCTTCTGAAAGCGCAGAAAAGCATCCTAACCAAGGCTCAGCAGCAGCAGCAGTACTCCATTCCTACTGGTTGTCTGCGAAGTTTACTGGCACACGTACCACTTGATTTATTCGTACGACGAATGGCAAGACTGTAGGCTTACAATATATACCATACAGATAGCTCAATGGAATATCTTATAATATAGTGCAACTTTCATTATTGGCTTAACGCGCAAGGGCCGCCTTGTTTATCAACCACAGAACCAAGCCCTTGTTCACGACACTGCAGTTAACGAAACATGACCATTGACAGAGGCGCCTGACTGACATATTTTATGCTTGTTCATCATCATCCCCATCATCATCCTCATCATATTCGTTACCGTCGTCGTCACCATCATCAGCCTATTCTTACGCACTTCATGACGAAGGCATCTTCCAATGATTTTCATTTTGTTCTGTCTTGTGCAAGCTGATTCTATTTTATGCCTCAAGTTTTCTAATTTTATCGTCCCACCTATATTTCTGCCATCTCCCTTTATCTCTCTATTTCTCTCTGCTGCGCTTCCCAACCCCCGGTACCCATTTCGTCGCTTTAAATGACCACCAGTCAACTGTCCCATGTAGTACGCGGCCTGCCCACCTCCATTTTTATTCTCGCAATGTCAACTAGAGTATAAGGTATACCTGTTCGCTGTCTGATCCGCTCTGCTCTCTTTCTGTCTATTGATCTTACACCTATCATATTTTGTTCTCACGACGCGTAGTCCTTAACTTCTTGAGTTTCGTTCCTATGCTAGTTACGTATAATAAATACAACGCTACGATCACGAGTAATAAATTACGTTCGAAAAAATATGGCAATATCGTCATTTCATAACATAATAAAGAAACACACCATTAAGACAAAGCATTTCACATGTTCCCATTGTTCAGGTCCTTAATTTTGCAACTATTCCTTACGTGGTTAAAGACATCAAGAACGCGCAACAGTAACTGCGACGTATGGCGGAAGCATGGTAGTCTTTCCAAAATGTGATGAAACTTGCACAAGACGTCAGTCGACCGTTAGGACAGCTGTCGATATCAGCACAGCTGTGCATATCAGTACAGGCAGCCAGATTAGTCAATAGTGTGCAACGTGCAATGATGGCTGGCAATCCTGAAGGCCGTTTCACACAGGTACGCGAGACCTGAGTGTGCTTATCAAGCTGTGTAGCTTAAAGGGACCGACAACTGATTTTTCTCGACCCAGTTTTTTACGGCGCGACAGGAAGCTTACCCTTCGTAGCGTTTGTAGCTGCAGTGGTTTATCCTAGAAGCTCGTAGTTATTTTATAAGCAGTATTTTTCGATCTGAAAGGCTCCAAACACGCATGAAGGCTTGCTCCATCAACGCTGAGAATTGATAGCGATGCCGCTAGCCCTTGTGAAAGCTGTCGTTGTTCTTCTTTCGCAGGAGTTACTGTAGCTATGCTTAACCGCCTTTATTTTGAGCTTGCAAATCATTTTTGAAAATAGAAAGCTGTTACAATGAGGTGATGTGGCTTTATACACCTTCTCGGTATTTGTACAGCGTTGTGTGCGCCTGCGCCCAAGGTTGCCTGTGCCTGCGACATGGATGGCTTGTGTTGGCATGGGATCATTACGCCAAGCGAAGGCAGCGCCACTTTGTTGCATACAACTAACGCAGGCCTATATGTACATTTTTATGGAGTAATATCGTTTAATATAAAGAAATGAACAATATTTCAGTACTAACAGAAAAGTCATCGAACGCATACACCAACCAATGGTCACGTGACCGCCTTCATCGGACCGTCTATGATTTTGCCGCCAGAGGCGCCAAAGGTCATTTTTCGCGACTTTCAATAGAGAAATAAAAATATAAATCCACCTCTCACGAGATAAACAGGGTTGGTTTGAGTCAACGCGACGGACAATCTTTCCATCAGTGCAGTCATCTCATTTCATGTTCTGGGCAGTTGTCGGTCCCTTTAATGCTAGTGCATAGACCAATATTATTCGAAATTCCAGGGGGTTGGAGAGCAACCCTTGCTTGCGTCCTCCTCCAGACGCCCATAATAAGCTGAATAATAAGCTGAAAAAACAAGTCCCAATGGACTCTAAAACAATCTCGGAGACTAAAACAATCAGCAATGCTCTATTTACGGAAGACACAGATTGTGGTGGTGGTGGTTTCTTCTGTAGAAGCTGCCCTCCCGTTACGCCCTCCCAAGCGTAACGGAGAGCACTTAGATACGGCAAAAACCGTAAGTATCGTAAGTATATAAGATGAAGCTTTAAAGTAGGAATGGCGTACTACTCTTCCGAAAGCACGATATGAGGAAAAAGACTACGGGCTCGAGGGAGTAGATAATATATGGGAACCGTGTGCAACGCAGCGCGGAAAATAGCAGCTATCTGCGGATTCCGCAAATAAATCCCACGCAACCATCACCGCGCCGCAGGGTCTTGCGTATTATATGGGCACCACATCCTTGTAGTGTCTTGCTTCAGCGACTACGAAATATCAAAATAACATGCCAAAAAATAGATAGGGTGGCGATAAATATTGCCCCTATTATATAGGGCAACGTTACATAACCATTTAGCTGCAGCTGAAGACCGTAAGAAGCGTTTTCAGCACTCGCGTGAAAATATATTGACTGCCTAATTTAACCCGTTACTGAAACCCTCGTCCTTTGATGGTAAAGATCGAATCATTCATTGGGACCATGCAATTAGGTTTTGTTGATTGACGGCTTTGTCAGGATAGCTGCCACGGGTGCTACAAAACTTGCATCAGATTATCTTTATTTCCTATCCTTGTGAAACACTCCATTGGCATATTTCTGGTGACATTTAAATATAGAATGAATAAAAAGGTTTTAACGACGCATTTCCTTTTTTTTTTTTCTTTAACCTTGCATTGAAGGTAATATTGACGGGGTGCACCAATTATTTCTGTTATCTTAAGGCTAAAGAGGTTTTACAGGATAAGAGAGATTTTATAACAAGAAGGCAGAGAGGTCGGCCTGAGCTCTTTGGCTTGCTACTCTGCACAGGCTAAAAGAAAAGAGGGAAAAAAATAATGAAGTGTGATGACGGGAGCAGGCAGAAGTGATGTGCATACGCAATCACCACGTAACATATTCGTCTCTCTAACGTCTATCATCTTTGAAGAAGAACCACTATTTGGGCTAGATGGTTAAAGTGCATATGAAGTGCATCTTTCTCTAACGTCCGTGGTTGCCAGGCTGAACTGCCCACCACGAACTCCATGGACGTCAGGCATATCACCTCGTCCTGGTGGCCTTGCCATACAGTTCACGAGTTCCTACTTCAGCTCTCTGTGGCGGAAAAAATTGAGGATGAGCCGATACACTTCCCTCGTTAATATTCATGTTGTCTCCAGAACACAAGGCCACTTTTGCTCGAGGCTTGAATCCACTTACTTTTTTTTTAAGCTTTGCATCAAATTTGTGGCATTCTTAACAGGTAACTATCGACTTCGTTGGATGCCAATGATACACAAGATAACATTGTGGTGCCCTATGCACCATATGCCTACAGCATCAGACACCACAAGCTTTTGCTTTTGTTGTGCCACACAGGAGTCTACAGAAATTGACTGATCTGAGGTCATGCCCTTTCCCTCGTTTCTGAGGTGGTCGACTGGGAAGTGCTTGCTTCTCTATACACCTAGGTCTTTAATGACCAAAATATTAAAGCATGAATAAGATGATCAATATTAGATAGCACATGAAGGCGCATATTGTAACATGTAACTCTGGAGAGCGCAGGTTAGGGTTCATCGATTTTTTGCGGCCTTCAGACTTCTGTATATTCGACTGCCTTGACACTGCATGCATACACGCGGTGCTGTGCAACATTTTTGTCAGTAACTTTCACAAATAGCCCCCTTGTATCTGAGTAAAATTGACCACACCTGCAAAGTTCGCATAAGAAGTGGTATTTTCATTATACTCGCGCATTATTTCCCTTGCTTTAACGACGTGTCAGAGGTCGTCAGATCGATACATCTAGTCAGTCAGTTTTGTGCTTGCACTTCTATAACCCTATGAAAACCTTTTCTTTATTTTGTCGAGGCAACAGTTTTCCACCGATGAGTACATATCACCATGCCGGTAGTCTGAGGCCGGTCTGAGGCTTTGATTGCTCACCCATTGTGAATCATTTCCGGTCTTCATTGCCCTGCAAACATTCGTTTTGCTTGATTGAGTTCCGAGCGCTAAGTCTAGCCTTTAGAGATGTTATGCCTTCGCACAGCCTTTGGAGACCGATACTGCTCGGTGATGAGCGCTGCGGTTTACGCGTGCGGGTGATCAACGGCGTAACAGGCGCTCAGCGGTAACCGACCGGCTAACACCTTTCGCATGACGCCGTAAAGTAAACGTCACGCTCTGGTCTTTGCCTTGTTCACGTGCTGGCACGATTACTCGGGAACCGGGAGCACACTGCTGAGGTATCGCTTCAAAAAAGAAAAAAAAGGGCTTTGTTCGTATACTCAGTATTCGTGGCGCCTCTGAGCGCGTTTCTCAAGCTTTTAAAGCGCCAGGAGACTCCTGGTTCTGACGTTCCTCGTAAACTCCGCGTATTCTTAAAGCCGCCTGGCGGATATGCGTCACTTTCGCTCACACCGTGAGTAGGCAATAAACGATCGAATGAGGTTATTCACCAGGTTTGGCTTTTTTTATTGGCGGCGATAACGAGTTATGGGTATTACATATACGGCAGGGTGCTGGGACGATGAAACGAGCTGCAAAGCGGCGACGTCGATGCCCGTAAAAGCATTTACGGCACTTAGAAGCGCGCGCGATATGGCTAGTTGAACTAAACAGGAGCAAAACGTTTTTTACTGGCATTCCGTCGTCTGCGTACGGATTTTATTAATGCATTTTGGTTTGCCAGTTTCGTTCACGCGTTAAGCTGCGCGAATATCAGCCCTGTCTTCTCTTCGTTTGTTTCTTTTTGGCATTGTTCCGCTTACCTCCTCCCGTCGAGCGAGGACGGGTACAAAGCGGACACGAAGTGAAAACTGGCTTATCTAAGGAATGATATGAGAGCGCAGGACGAACATAAGGGGAGTCAGAATGTGATGGCAAAGTAATCTGGCATACAAAGACAAAAACGCAGGCGTATTTAGGGCGAGGTGCTTCATCCAAACGATCATTTCGTTACGCGCGGCGCGCGACACCCACAAGAAACAAACTCAGTGACCGCGTCGCCGTAGTGAGCTTCTCCTCAGCGCTGCGCGTTGCTACGTTGCGGGCAGCGCGCCTACCTAAACCACAACAAAGCGGTGAAAACGCGGCTGTTTGGGGAAGTTGTTTCGATGAATTACGTTACGTTACGACAATTAAGTTAAATTAAGTTAAGGACATGTCGAGCACTTTGAAAAGCAGCTTTCGTGAACAGCAAGACTAAGAAAAGCATTATTGAACAACCCGAGCGAGTGAGACAGCACTGGACTTCCGCTTTAAGGTGGCGATTTCAGTGCAGCGGATTGCATCGTTTTTATTTTTATAGAAGGTCTGTCCGTAAAGTACTGAGACTCCGTCTAGTAAAGAAAATATATTGATCCGGTCGATACATATCATTTAAGTTCTTCGAAATAGTTTCCTTGGGCGTCGATACACCGATTGCAACGCACTTCCCAGGGTGCAAAGGCTCCCTGCAAATCAGCTGCCGTGACCTCTCTCGGAGACTCTGAGACCGCACGTTTACTGGCAAAACCCCTTCGAACCGGTGACCTTTCAGGCTTACCTTGAGATATGGGAACAGAAAGGAGTCCGCCGGACTCACATCAGGGGGCTCTCATCGCACGAAGCAGATGTCCGTTTTGGTTTTGACACATCGTTTTCTGATCATTCAAAATGATTGACGAGTCTCTAAGTAAATTGAACCACACTAGCAGGCCTGTCAATACCATTTGAAAACGGCAATACCGTTAGAACTCGATCTAATGAAACCCGATTTTACGAATTTCCTGTTCTAACGGAGAAACTTCTCTTCCCCGTCAGGTTCCCATAGGGTTCAATGTTGTCATCAACTCGAATTAACGAAGCTTTCATGGAACTGAACTCGATTTAACGATGTTTTTCCGGAAATAAATGAGCAAAAATTCAGTGACTTCTTTCCAGTTCTTACACAGAGCGCTTTTCTGCGGACGTGCGCTGTAACGCTGTCGCGTTTAAACATCTCGCCACCCAAGACACGACACCAGTTTTGTTTTGACGAGGCTGCACGCCGCAGCCGCTAGCGCTTTTACATATCAAATGGCGCAGTGCGATAGTGGTTTGTTGTCCCTGCAAATACTTTCACAGAAATACGGTGGTTGCTTTCGTTATTTAATAGTTTATGCGACAGATGCACAGACGGTCATTTAAAATTATTGACGAGTCTCTAAGCAATTTGAGCTACTCTAGCAGGACTATCAACATAATTTCAAAACGACAATGCAGTTAAAGCTTGATCTAACAAAACCCGATTTTACGAATGTCCCTGTCTAACGAAGAAATTTCCATTCCCCGGCAGGTAGCCGTAGGGTTAAACGTTGTCATCAACTCGAATTAACGAAGCTTTCGTGGCAGTGAACTCGATTTAACAAAGTTTTTCCGGAAATAAGTGAGCAGGAATGCAGTGATTTCATTCCAATTTTCACACAGCAGGTTTTTCTTCGGACGTGCGCTGTAACGCTATAGCGTTTAAACATCTAGCCGAACTAGTCACGACACTTGTTTTATTTTGACGAGGCTGCACGCCGCGGTCGGTAGAACCTTTACATATCAAATGGCGCTGGGCAGTAGTGGTTTGTTGCCCCTGCCAATACTCCCACACGAACACGGTGCTTGCTTTCGTTATTTGAAGGTTTCTTTTTTTTATAATGGTTTATGCCACAGCCAGGGTGTCGGAACGGAACGAAAACCGAAAACGAAAAACGAAAAAAACAATATTTTCGACCGGAACGAAAACGTAACCGAAACTTTATCTATTATTTCGTTCCGGAATGAAACCAAACTTTTTTCAATCGTTTTTCGGTTCACGAGAAAGCTTCCCAATCCGGAGCAACTGAGCTCATGCATTGTGAGCATATCTCAGGGTACAGTATTAGCGCGTGCCTCAGGCAGGAATTCCAAAGCAAAGATATGTTGAAATTGTGTGAAAAACAAGAACAGTGGCAACCAGAGATGTTTATATTAACGCAAGTGGACTTTTGCGCGCTTGTCACGCAGGCCAAAGTGGAGAGGGCTTTGTAGGCGCTGAAGTTTGTTACAGCGAAAGCTGTTATGAGATCACAACAGCTGATTTTGGCGCCATAGTTGTCCGCCGCCGGTGTCCGTGACCGCTATCGCCTGATATGAGAAAAAATTAAATGAGAAACAAATTTCTAGGATCGGATAGGACTTCAACCCGCGCCTTCTGCGTGGCAGTTGGGTCTTCCACCGCAGTGACACGCTGGTGCTTGTAACTCCTTCGCAACAATACTCTACAGGCATCATGTCGGGCAAGGAATCGTGTTAATATCAGGTTGTCGGAACGAAATGTTTTTCGTTTCGGTTTTAGTTTCGTTCCACCGCAAAAAGTTCCGTTCCGTTTCTGTTCCGGAACGAAAAAAAAATATCAGGCGATAGCGGTCACGGACACCGGCGGCGGACAAACTATGGCGCCAAAATCAGCTGTTGTGATCTCATAACAGCTTTCGCTGTAACAAACTTCAGCGCCTACAAAGCCCTCTCCACTTTGGCCTGCGTGACAAGCGCGCAAAAGTCCACTTGCGTTAATATAAACATCTCTGGTTGCCACTGTTCTTGTTTTTCACACAATTTCAACATATCTTTGCTTTGGAATTCCTGCCTGAGGCACGCGCTAATACTGTACCCTGAGATATGCTCACAATGCATGAGCTCAGTTGCTCCGGATTGGGAAGCTTTCTCGTGAACCGAAAAACGATTGAAAAAAGTTTGGTTTCATTCCGGAACGAAATAATAGATAAAGTTTCGGTTACGTTTTCGTTCCGGTCGAAAATATTGTTTTTTTCGTTTTTCGTTTTCGGTTTTCGTTCCGTTCCGACACCCTGGTTAATATATGTGATATAGCGTGCCAGAAGAGTAAAATAACAACCAGTCATCACACAATGCTAATAGCGCAAAGAGTGTGTTGTTTAATGCTTCCCACCAGCGTTGCGGAGTTGCCTCACCAGAATTGGAATGACTCCGGAATCATTCCACATTTTCGCGACCCCGGAATGGAATGGGGACAACGCTTGCAGGAATGGACTGGAAATAGAATTAAGCGCCTTTTGCATGGAATGGAATGGGAATGGAACTACGTCTTTTTCCGAAAATAGAGCACGTTTTCGTCCCCTACGTGCTGTTTTTCAAACTTCAAACATTAGTAAGTCAGCTAGAGCCTCGAAATTAACAATAAAGCAGTATTTTTAAAATGGCTTGGCTGATTACAAGCACGGTACATTTATAAACAACGCGCCTACAAACCAAGGCATAAGTTAGTGTACAAACAAATGCATTATCCCAGCAGATACTGAAGGGAGAAACAAATTACCCTTCGCGTTTGTTCGCGTTGATGCCCCCACACGAAAGTGGCGAATACTCTATGCACAGCCTGATCTTTATCTCACGAGCAGTTTAGTACCTGACACACGTAAATACGCTTTGCGACAAGGAAGACATTGCATACCTGCGCACAGGCGAACACCGAAAGTTCTCCTCACCCCATCCATGCTTGCGAGGCGCGCTTGAAAAGCGTGAGTGCTGACGAGCAGTGTGGTCCAGTGTTCCGTATTCGATACAAAGGCACAAGGTGCCCGAGCGGTGCACTGTTCCAACTAATACCAGCAGATCTAGAGGGTCTTATTCCCCATTAACCAAATCTTAGTTTTCTCCATATTCACGACCGCTCCAGACGCGTGGCAAAACTGCTTAGTCTTCTTGAATACTACTTTTGTCAGCATAAAAATACGCTATGTCGTCATTTTAGCATTAATACGTTTAAGCATAAACAATATTAAAACGCCACCATTCGTTCAAACATGCTGACCATGCAAATACTATAGGTAGCGGGAGAACTGCCTCTATGTGAATTAGTAGGGTGGTTGTACTGCACAAGATATGTTACCAAGCTACTATCCCTCGACCTTGTTAACGTGTTCTGCGTACTTTTCCAGTTAATGCATCTGATGACATCAGCTTTATGGGGCGTTCATTCTTAACTCGATAAAACTATCAAGATGCCTTTCCTACGTCGAGGAATTACAGGATTGGAATTGAACTGCCCGTCCATTCCCGGAGTAGGAATGGGCTAAGTTTATTCGTTCCGGGGAATTGGAAGGAATGGAGCTGCGGCAAGTTCTAAATCCCCGCAATGGACCTGAAATGGAATGGAGGCGCCCATTCCGCAACACTGCTTCCCACCCACTGCAAAGTGCTCAGCCATAGTTCTTTATCATCATCAGTCACAGCACAAAGTGCACATAATGCCTTACTCTAGCGTGTACCACGAGACTCCGAAGAATGACGAAAAAAATCACAGCATATCCACGGAGTGAATGATGATCAGTGGGCGAAGCTGCGGAGGTTCATCGGTAAACCGTGAATCTTCCGTGAATTCTGCCCAGTACATCATCACCGACGTGAGATCGGGCGCGTTTATACTAAAGGTACGATGAGAGTTATGACGACTTGCAGCTCACTTTAATTTTACATGTACGCTGTGAATTTTCATTGTTTAGAAAACCATTGCTTTAGAAAAAATCTGGCGTCTTTCGTTAAGCAGCTGGCGTCTTTTCGTTTTGCTTTAGAAACATCTGGCGTTCTTTCGTTTTGCTTTTAGAAAACATCTGGCGTCTTTAGTTGGTTTATTTCATCAATCAACGGCGTTTTGAACAAAATTTTTATTGTTTAATCACGCACAGGAGAAATCTCACCAGGCACTACCTTGGAGGTAAACAATGGCTGCTAATGGGAATGAGAGACAGAAGAAGTCGGCTTTTAGCTAACACTTACACTTCTACTTCAACTAACGTTTCCTACTGGAACATGCCAATGGCTGCTAATGGGGAATGAGAGACAGAAGAATTCGGCTTTTAGTTAACGCGCACGCTGCGAATTTTTTATTGTTCAACAACGCACAGGAAAAATCTCCCACCGGCACCACCTTGGAGGTCAAGATCTGGTACTAGCGTTACGACTGGTTACGCACTACGACTACGAGGGACGAACGGCTGCCGCTTTAAGGAGCTTCGCCCCTTGTGGCCCCATATAGGGTCTACGAACTACCTAAATCCCACTGCCATGTCTTGTGGTGTGATGAGTGCTAAAACATTGACTGTGAAAATGTGAAATATTGTGTGTGACTTTATTGTGGAACCTGTGCCCAGGCACGTAGCCAGGATTTTTTTTCGGGGGGGGCCCAAGGCCTAATTGTTCGAAAGAAAGTATTTCCATGGCAAAAATAACACAAAAGTTGCCCGAGAATATAGAAGGCCGGACGAATTTCGGGGGGGGGGGGGCCGGGCCCCCCGGGCCCCCCCCTTGCCTACGTGCCTGCCTGTGCTAATGTAACCCAGTGTCAAATCGATTGTGGAACCGTACTTTGTGTGGAACCAGTGCCTTGTACTTATAGACGAAAAATAAAAATTCCCTTTTCGCCCCTAAAATGGCATAGTGGGAACTTGTCTACTTCAGAAAAATTGGGATGATTTAGGGCGTAGTAGGTACCTTGCATGTGTACTTGTGTTATTGCCCCAAGAGACTCTTCAACGGGCTCTACAAAGTCCGCTCTTCCTGCTTTAGTTGTGACTGTGCTGCGTGTTCCGCGCAGGCGTGGAACGTGTTTCACCCTTGTCTCACTTTCCTAAGAGGGGGGCAAGTAACTACATCACAAATGCAATATTCTTTACGATTACCTTAGCTTCAAATTTTTGCATTAAAAAAAAAACGTTACGAACCGTTACGGAACATTTTTTTTTCGTTCCGGAACAGAAACGGAACGGAACTTTTTGCGGTGGAACGAAACTAAAACCGAAACGAAAAACATTTCGTTCCGACACCCTGGCCACAGCTAGCTGGCCCTGAACGTCTCCTTAGAACCTTCTTGTTCTGCCTGCTCGCACATCAACTGGATTCGTTCTCCTTGTTTTTGAATATCCACAGCTTGTCGTAGTTTCACGCGGCCGTCTACCTCGCGGGTACCGCCCGGATGTGGGAGGAATTCATGCTCGGGCTGCCCTGGTGGACTTTTCCCAAGCGCAGGCGTGTATTAGGGGCAAATAAAATAAATGTCGCGGTAGCTTTTGGGCGATCTTACGTTATAATTTTACATTTCGAAGCACCGAGAAATTCCTTCCTCGATTTTACAAATTTCCCGATTTAACGAAATAATTCGAGCACCCTCATCGCTGTTAAATCGAGTTTCAACTGTATTTTGAAGAATTTAAGTATGTATCGATCGGATAATTCAATTCTCTTTACCAGACGCAGTATCATTGCGGAACAGCCCCTGTATATACCTTTGACCATTCGGTTAGATATCTCATAGGAAAATGTTGAACAACAATGGTTGGGATGCTAGTCGGAAGTGGCCGGAGATTGCTCAGATGAATAACGCGATTCGGATGACGGAAAGGGTGTGCGTACTTCGACACAATGCAGCAAATATATTTGAAGGGCTACGTACGTGCGTGCGTGTTCTTTTTCCTGTTTTTTTTTTTTTCCTTTTTGCCCGGCTACCCAGTATACAGCGAGCAATAGAAGGTATTACAATATCACCATTCGAAACGTTATGCCGCCGAAATCTTTATATCAGAAATGTGTTTTTGCTTTCTGGTAAGATTATTTGTTCCCTATTCTATAAAGGTAGAAACGCAGGTATAAATATCTATTCACTGATAGCTTAACTCAAAAGTCAGACTTTCATGTGCATGATACATGCTCCAGTCGCTTTAAAGTTTGCCTTACTGATAATTTTCCATGTTCCAGATTTAATTTAAGAATGAAGTAGGATCTAACACCCTGCTAAAGGCTTCTCCCAATGCAGTGACCGTGTCGCATTGTGTAAATACCAAGAGTAGAATACCTTAAGTACGTCACATTCTTCAGCACATAAATGGCAACTGTGTTCTTCGCATTCAGAAGTGGAAAAGTACCAATATATCGTAACGTGTTCGATTTTCCTGTTCTTGCGTGTAAGAATTGATGAATCTCTATTTTCCTTAGTACCAGCGCTATCATCCAGCTTCGTGCGTGCTAGCAGTTCCACGCAACATAAACAAGCGTGCAGCTGCGATTGTAAGCTGCAAGGGTGTGCTGCGCCACGAAGAATTCAATTCAACCGTAATTGTTTACTGCTCCCGTTTCAACGTCCTCCATTTTTCATGTGTCATACAGGGAGACGACACATTTTGTTCCAATAGTTATACCTTATTCTGTACAGAAACGTACATAATGCGATGCGGATAACCTGCGTCGCCTCTAACAATTAGGCAAGACTGATCCATCTCCCCGCTAGTAGGTGGCAGGATTAGTAACGAGAACGCTATGAGTAAAGCATTGCCCGTTTGATCATTCATTTGCAGCTTGCTCATCTGGTGGTCATGAGTTGGCTCAAAGAAACCTATGTGTAAAGTAAACTGCTCTTCTATTGGGGACGTATAAGCCTTCTAATGATGTCGTCACGTTTGTACCGTGAAAATGAACGTACGTTATCTTGTACTGACGCTCTTTTTTCTGCACTTCAACAGGGGAGTGCGGTGTCCCGTCCATTCTGCCGCAAACCAAGGTCGTGGGAGGAAAGAGTGCGGCGTTCGGAGCATGGCCATGGCAGGTGCGTAAATTCTGCAGAGGGAGCAAAAGTGGTGATGATATAATCAGACGAAATTGTCTTAATAAGAATAACATGACCGATTTGATCAATGGCTGCCAAAAACTTAAGCAAAGAAAATGACTTCGACGTTTTAGTGACACGAGACTCTCTGTCGTGTTTCTATGGCCGACCAACCGCAGAATAACTCCCTTCCAGCAATTTGTGCAGAGACGTTTATGCACTACAAGTAACGTACCGCGTAAAAAATAACAAACGCCGCAAGTAATTCGAGATATCAAGGCGTCAACGACTCTGGTAGCATAAATTACGTTGAGAGCGACGTAGATTCCTGTTTCTATCTAATTCAAGCTGACATTAGGCGTGTAGCGCTCATACGTTGGAGCCTTGCACTAAAGGAACATAAAGTTGTTTCAGTATGGTAAGAAAGCAGTATTAGAAGAAGTTTAGCTCATTTACACTAATGTAGCTAAAATAATGTTGGAATCTCCGAAAGCTCCCCGCAGCATACTGAATTCGTGACAAACTGGCTAGAGCATAAAATTTAAAAATAATGTCCTAAGAATTTTTTTAATTTTTCTATGCCTATTCTCACTCGCTTGCCCTCTAGACCTTGATATAGTGCACTAGATCTAGGTCTCTACATCTAGTGCAATCTACCTTGCTTGCGCTTCAGGTTGCGCAACTTGGTGATGCCGACTACAGATACGCACAAGCGGGCCACTTTATGTAAACGAGAACGAGAGGAAGTCATATTGTGCCTCGTCATAGCACTGACCTTAAGAAACTAGGGAACATTGCGGATTAGAGGTGGGGCAGAAAACACGCAAGGTTGACTTTAGCCGGTGATTAGTTGATCATTGTTGCGTATCTATAGAGCACACAGGATAAGTCACTCCTTTCGTCCAACTATTTCGCTTTCGTATTTAAGCTTAACCATTCCAGTGTCACGTCGCCGTACGGCGTCAACAGCCCGTAGCTCAACGTACGTACATACATTAGAGTGTTGTAAGTAAATAGCCCCGTCTTCTAGTGATGCCATTCATAATATATTTACCTTTATTCCCTACATCTAGCGAACTGAACAAGTGGCGCCAACAGGACACTGACACAAGAGGTCCTGGCAGCTTGTCAGGAGCTCTTGTCAGAAACCTTAACCTCATGCCGTGACGAGATCAGGCATGCGTATGGATAGCTCGTTCATAAATCTTCGCTGCAGACTTCGATGAACAAGGAGCTATGCAATGTCCTGCTTTGAACCACTAGATTTTTTTTTCTGTAGCATGTACGTGCAGGTCGATTACACTTAATCTAATACGGATGCTGGGTCCGGATATCTTAAGCGACAGGAATATAAAGATACAATGAGAGTGTTGTATCCGTACTTTAAGCATTTTTAACTCAAGCGGTAAGTTAAAAGGCAAACTAACGCAATGAAGAAAGCGCGGTGGCCACGTGTCTGTCCGATTTCTGATAAGCCTTGATACGAGTGTTGAAAGCTCCTCAGATTAACGACACATTGTTACAACTTGCCTCGCACTTCACGGGAGACAGAATTAACGAAATGTATGGTGCCGAGGGGTTGCGAAGATCATCATCCTCGTAACAGCATCCCAAAAACAACTGCTGGAAACAAGAAATGTCAGATAACAGAGTTATCCACTTCCGATTAGCGCTAATCTGGGCAAGCGAAATAAATTGAAGCATATGCCCCTCTTCCTTTTTATCGATTATAATTTTGCCTGAATACTTGTGCCTGATGTAACCACAGGAATGCTAGAGAGATCGTTGATAGATTGCGTTGCCGCCATATGTGCCTCTAAACAGAATTGCGCATTCGGTATCTCCTGTAAGGTGACATGCCTGCATAACCGTGAAGTTATGTCGGTCTGCTGCCTTTCTGGAAAGATAGTTTTCAGTTTTTATTAACGGTAACTATATATAGCTGTTCAGTCGGATCGCAGTTTTTGTGAAGAGTTGTCCATCGATCGATCAGTAAGCATGTCGGTGAATCACCAAGCCTGCTAAAAATGTAACCTACTTTAACAGCCGCACTCTCATTACGTCGCCACCACCATTTCTTGCCATACGCAATTAATGTAAATTTAGAGGTGCTTAAAAGCCACTCGTGGATCCAGAGGGGGAACCCTCCTCTCATATTTGACACACGCCGGGCATTCAGCGCTGACAAAAATTATTGTGCAGTATGTAACGCCCCCTCCTTCCTTCCCTATATGAGCATATATTTTAGACCCCCCCCCCCCCCCCTTCGTACGAACATAATTCTTGCAAGTACAATTGGCCTTCATGTTTTTTGTGTTCTTTTCTTTGTTTAATTACGTTAAGACTGAATGTTTCACTGATATATACTAGTTCGTAAGTGTTAATGCGATTTCATGCGTGTGTTTTTTCGGGTTCCAGGCCTTCGTTATTTTCTGCGTTACGTGAAACGTAGTAGCCGGTGCCATCTAAGGACCCTAACGCCTCGTAAACATGACATGCATATTAAAAGCTTTTGCCACCAGAATTCTGTTCGGGAAGACGCTTTCGCTTAAATCAGTCAGTAGCTGCAAATGAGCGCCGCAAACCCGCAGGGAAAATGGCACAAGAAACTGGTGGTCATCGTACACGGACAGATATAATACGCTACTTATTTATTTATTGTGGAAACCTTGCAGGTCGCCAAATGACATTGCGTAAAGGGAAAATGCACAAAAGGAAGAATACACCCAGAATATAGGGCAGTTTATCGAAATTATTGCGCAGGGAAAAAGCCAAAGGGAAAGACACGTCGGCCTGGCACTAGCATTGGTGCGGCAATTGAGGTTGTAAGAAAAGAAGCAGCACGGATACTTCGAAAAAGCAAATACAAAACTAAAGAATGAGCAATCGTAATACACAAAACATGCGTAACTACAAAAAAAGAAGTATAACACAGGAACAATCAGAAGAAACAAAACGAAGGATAACAGGAACACGTGTTATATCGCAAGCTGGTTGCAACTAAGAAAAAAAATTACCTATTACATTTTTTGGCGAGTCTGGACTTGCTCATACACAATACTCGTTAAAGATGCACGTTAACTCTTTTTTTTAGAGTTCTTTTGTAGAGAGGTGCTACTTTCCAAAAGAGTATTAATGTGTATATTTAAAAAATAGTCATATATGAAGCAAGTCTGGAATCACCATAGAGAGTAACACGCATTATTTTTTTAGAGCGTAGTGTGCGACATTCTTAGACGACTGGGCATCACTCGCGTGAGCACCCATTACTTCGGTTGTAAGTATAGGAATGGCGGTGGTCGCAAGCGAAAGAAAAAAACAAATGCAGCTTTCCTAATAAAATATTTCACGATGACTGCAGGTGTCCGTGCGGAGGACGTCTTTCTTCGGCTTCTCAAGCACTCATCGCTGCGGAGGCGCCATCCTGAACAAATACTGGATCGCCACGGCTGGGCATTGCGTGGATGAGTACAGTGACCTTTCTGTCATTTTATAACGTGAACGTGTACATGATATAAGGTTATATTGTATGTATAAAAACGTTTTCCTTACGTCACAAGATTTAGCACAGCGCTCACCGCCATTATGCTCGTTCTGTGAGTAGTTCAATAGTGGTCGAGTGTGGATACAACCTACAACAAAATTCACACGAATTGTCGAATCACTTTGCAACATAAAGGCCGCAGCTGCTGCACATAGTCGCTTCCGCATTCAAGAAGTGTGCAATTCGCGCAACAGAAGGAATGTACACGATGGCATAGAGTTTCAGAACACCGTTTGGCGAGGTGGACGCGCATAAGTATTAAAACAGGGAGTATTCGGTGCTCCATCAGATTCCGTCAACGATACGTTTAGTATAATATACTTTAATCCACACACAAAAAGTCAAAAGGTTCGCGCCCTTTGGGTTTTATTAATACCGTCCTTATTTTTTTCATTTGTTTGTTTCCGTGTGCACGCGTTTGTGTACAAAAGTGGATTCAAACGCACGGAACAGTTCCATGTCTTCAGTTCGACTTTTCCACAAATCACTCACACTCAAATGGACAATGCGGCTTGGCTTGGTTCTTGTTATACGCTGAATAATCACTTACGGAGTGGCGTATTGCCACTGGGGGATTCACGTAATTAGCTGAGGTATCCATAGTAAAAAATGTCGAACAAATGTTAGGCTTACTTTTACTGGCGCAATGTATTTCGCTTCAAGACGTTGTGAACAGCTGAGCCGCAAATGGAGCTAATTTTGTCAGCCGTCACGACATCACCATTGCATAGGGATTGGCCAAGTTCAAACGTAATTCGGATCTGCATATTATAAACGTTCATTACGTATTATTCCAGTAATCCACTGAATACTAATGGCATGTGGAAGCGCACATCGGAAGGACAAGACATACGGATAGACAAATATTGCCTATCCTTCATTGTCGCCCATGTTTCGATATGCACTGCCATAACCCATCGTGACTAATCAACGGGCGCACCAGTACGTCTTGCGCGAACTATTGCCAGTTTATTTAAGTAATCGAGGCGATGAGGCAGCGTTGCACTTCTCCAATGGGCACAATCCTGCAAAATACGTGCATAAGCTGATCTTATAACGCAATGGAAAAGTAAACTGCACCGTCATTTTTCTCAAGCGTTTGCACTCCCTACTAAATACCACTTCCGCTGCGAGAAACCATCGAAATAAGGGAGTGTCAGCGGTGGGCGTTGCACGACCCGCTATAGTTGCCCAATCCTTCGACTCCCAGTGTGCGCATGCGTGGCTTGCCACGGCGCACGCTCTTCTGGCATGCAGGCAGCGCACCGCGGTAGCGGACAGGATCGCATAGCGATAAAAATGGAACCGCAAGAGATACTGCCGAGGCCATTATACGCTTATCTTGCGCACACCTTGCAGCGATGTTTTCTTTGCTTTTTCTTGCGTCGCAGAGCCACGCGTGCACGATAGATTAAAGAGCCACCGATGTCAAAGGGGTACGGAAGCAAAACTCGACGTTTCGCAGCTGCAATGACGTCATTTCACGCGGCGTCCCGCGAGCCGCTGTGCCCCTTAGAGACCAACGACCTGATGCACGAGGGGTCCGGATTACATCCATTACGTGTTATCGCAGTATCCGTCGCTCGCGTTTTTCTCTCCACTTTGTCGCGCTGCCTCGGTTGACACGAACGCGTAGGAACGAGCAGATTTGAATCGCCGCTCCCACCGGCTTCCGTAGCGCTCGGCCGCCGATAGCAGCGCCGCCGCACGTACGTTCCTGCCACCACCGACAATGAACCGGTTTGCCTTCTGCCTGCTGCGAGAAGAGTTCTCTCGACTGCCGCGAGATAGCGGCACCATTCAAGCAGCCGCACTGATTCATGAGATGAGAACCCCGTTGAGCGATGCGCGTAAAATAAAACACACTTGTACATAAAGTAAGCAATGATCAAAAACGAAAACTCATTTATCACTGTAAGTTGCACAGGTGTATTTGGAGAAGTGTCGTGGGTGCGTCGGATTTGTGTGAGTCGTTTTCTCCGAACCCTCTAGAAGCCATGCAGCGAAGCTCCTGCAAAGGCGGGGCTCACATCTTGAGATTGGTGGGCAGGCAGCGAGACGATGGAGCACACGCACACAAACTAAAAAAGAGATTTGAAGGGAAAAGTTACGTTCTTAGTCTCATGCACAACTTTTCTTTAGTTTCAATGCTGCAGGTTAGTACATAGGTTAATATACTTCTCTTAAGCGGCTGCAAATGAGAGCCCATATTCAGTGAGAATTACGGTTGGCGGCAATGAAGAAGCGCCGATAAACCGCTTGAAAGAAGAGGAATTGTCCGAGGGGCTGCCCGGTTTTGAGCACAGACCCCTCGCTATCTTAATCACAGTTACACAGCCACTTTTTATTTCTTTCCTTCACGGTATCTACTCGAAACAGAAATGGCACTTGACATTTCTCTTTCGATAGGTGTCACTCAGCTTGTGGTCCGACATATTGTTGAAATGTATAAATACACATTTGGTTATTGAAAGTATAAAAGGAAAAAATTTATTCTTGCAGTTCATGACACCCATCCCCCATCAACACAGTGAGCATTGGAAAGACCACATGCCGAGGCAAGAAAAACTGCTGAGCCCTATATATTGCCGGCTCTCTATCATTTCCTTCTTTTATTTTTATTTTTTTCGAAGGTTAATTCTAAAAGCATTAAAAGCTAGCGAAAAAGAATATCAGCTCAGGAGTCTAATGGTGACAACGCTGTACTATTGGTAACAACAAAATAAAAAAAGATGGAAATATATTTTTGTCGTGTCTTAAAAATACCCAAATAATCCTTTTAAACATAACCGTGCCGACAAAATATTTTCATCTATTTCGTTTGAGGTCTATCTTTCTAAAATTTGCTATTTCGTGCCTTCCAAACAGGTGGATTTTCTGTAGTAATGCATGTTGTTGGGCTTGTCGGTTCCTATATTCAGCAAGCTCTTGCTGAAACTTTGCTGAACTTTCTGTCGTTTTATAAATTTCATAAGGACCAGCGCGGTGGCGCAGTGGTTTCCGGTGTTTAGTTGCTGACCCGAAAGACGCTGATTCAATATCGGTCACGGCGGTCGCATTTCGATGGAGGCGAAATGCTAGAGGCCGATGTACTGTGCCATTTCAGTTCACGTTACTCCGGGTGGTCGAAATTGCCCTCAACCTTCCGCTACGGAGTGCCTCGTAATCGTATCGTGGTTTTGGCACGTAGAACCGCAGAAAAACATTTGAAGGGTCCCTTATGCATGCATCTGCCTAAGACGTCTCGAAGGCGAAAGCCATCTTCTTTTTCTTCTCAGTCGATGTTCCCGCCCCGCCACCCTGCGAAAGCTTTCTGCACATACTGTCATACTGCACTGCCTCCAGGATCGGAGGCGTTCTCCACCACACCTCGTTTTGCCCTGACTCCGTGGACGGCCCACCTCTGATCAAACGATGATGTGATGTGATGACGTCATCATGTGACGTCACTGTAAGTGCCGTCATGATGACGTCATAGTGGCGTCACAAACTTTGACGATTTGTGTCGGCGTGCTGACGTCAGCACGTGATGATGATTTTCGCATCATTCGTGTGGACGCCGCCGATAGCGAATCTTCGAGTTTCACGAGTCATCTAAGGCTTTGATAGTAAAACTTCCACAGGAACGCAACTGTGAGACGGAAGGCTGGGAGGCTAGCCAGAAAAACGTCTGGTTTACCTATCCTACGCTGCGGAACTGGGAAAGAGTAATGACAAGACGACAGAGAAGGAGCAAAACGAAAATGTGTGGTGGATTCGCGCATGCGTGCGGGACTGCACCCCTGAGTCAAAGGCATTAGCCCAGTCAGACGCCCTCAAGAAGCGCAGGTATTTTCACTGCCTTAATATTTACATAAGGATCACCAGCTTGACATGTTCCATTTATTCCAGCAACTTCCTCTCGTCCTGTTCACTGACTGGCTCAAAAATACGTATGTTTTTATGTTTACCGTGCTGAAAACGCTCGCTAACGTACGCGGCACGCAACAGCAGATGTGCAACCCTCGATCCGGCTGTACTCGTGAGACAACATCGCGTTGTAGTTGCCCAACAAAACACCGCACCTTCTGTATAGAAATTGCTGGGCAACGTGCAACCTCCACTCTCGTCTCTTTGGGCTGCAACCACAAAGCAATACAACCGTACCTATATTGTCCTGACCTTAGTGCAGCTGGTGCGACAACTGTCTTCGTAGTGTACATTCCGCTGCTACAGAGTCAAAACCACCTTGGCCATTTCCGCTACTACAGAATACCCTAGGAAAAGATGGAGCCAGCCTCACTTATACGCAACGGTTGTCGCGTCCTAAACAAGGTTCCTCGTTCACCGGCCATATTTTAAGGCGTAGAAAGCTGGTCGTCCGCATTACATTGGGGTTGCCGTGCTGCTGAAATAATGATCCGTATCACAGACCGTACGAAATATAGACAGTGGCTGTTTTAGGTCTCGTTCATTTTTTTTTTTATCACGAGGAGGCAGGGAGTTAAAGATGTACTCGGAGCTTAACTGCTAGTTTAGGAGGACGCGGGAAACACACAGCTAGAGCCGTGCATTTAGATAATCTTCGTATATGTAGCAAATTTATATGTAACACGTATTCCCCGTTGGACTCACCCTCAGATTTAATGCGAACCAATGACATTCCCTTGTTAGAGGTGCGAAGGCAAAAAGCTAGATTAAAGTTCCTTTATCAACTTTGGAACAAAAAACTAGCTCTAGATCCATCCCCGTATTTGACGCCCCTGTCTAGCAGGCCCAACCGACACCAGCACTCAAACGCTTTAACCCCATATTTTGCTCGCACTGACCTATTTAAGTTTTCATACTTTCCGAGAACCATTAGTGGATGGAACTGCCTTACCGATACATGTGATCAAACTACAAAATAACGTTATTCACCCTTTATTGTTGTTGTGTCATTGCTACTTCTTTTGTATTTGTATTTATATTAACCACCCTGTATGGACCATGAGTCCGCAGTATTAAATAAATAAATAAATAAATAAATAAATAAATAAATAAATAAATAAATAAATATTGATCGAGAAAGTGAAAAAATTCTCCATAGCCCTTAAATAATTCAGAGACACATCGCACTCGCTTATGTCTTCAGAACCTGTCCCCTGTCTTTTCGCCATGAGACATTACCTCAGATGAGAAAACAGAGTGAGAGAGAGAGAGAGATGGGGTCAAAATATATTTTGCAATAGCTGCAAGTTTGACATCTGTCTGACAACATGCTAAACACGCCCTGTTATATGCTTGTGAGTAGTCGGAAATCTCGCATTAGCTCCTTCTCATCTTCACTCGTCTCTTCCTCTTTGTACGTGTAGGGCAACTCGTCGAACTCTGCAGTTGTTAGCGCAACTAGCAGTTGTACTAACACACTAGCTCTGAGGTAATGTTGAGAGTATTAGTTTCTGCTTATAGGGCGCAAACAGTTTGCATGATTATACGCACAATTCAAGCATCGAGTGTGTCTACATATAGAAACCGTTCGCAAGCTCGAATCGACCATACAATACGGCTCATTGGTTATTGTACAGTGACAAAGTGCTTATGTTTACAGCTCATGCATGTTGATCACTCGTTTTGAACTCAAGTACAACGGCGCGTGTTTCTCGCAGCCTGCTGCTCAGCCAGATTCGGATCCGGGTGGGCGAGTACGACTTCTCGAGCGTGCTCGAGCCGTACCCGTACGCCGAGCGCAGCGTCAAGAAGAAGGTGGTGCACCCCAAGTACAACTTCTTCACCTACGAGAACGACCTGGCGCTGGTGAAGGTGGACGAGCCCTTCGAGTTCATGCCCCACATCGCGCCCATCTGCCTGCCACCCGACAACGAGTCCGACGACCTGATTGGCCGCAACGCCACTGTCACTGGATGGGGACGCCTAAGCGAAGGTACGCCGCACGTGATCGACGGTACAGTGCTGACATTACATGCGTTTGCACACTTTTGTAGCTGAGAGCCCGCGAGTGGGCAGCTGTGGCTTCTGAAGCCAGGCAACCGTATCTGACAATCACTGACAATCTATGCTACAGTGGCGAAAATCCAGCACGCCTGATTCATACGCACGCTTTAGCTATGTCTTATCTCATTTTCATTAGAGAAAACAAGCGCAAGACTATTACTGGTTTAGCAGATCAGGTGGCCTTACCCATGAAATTTTTACCTTCCCCCACTGACCTTCTCCTTTCCACTATTACCGACGTACTGTAACCAACCAGACGTTTTACTGCTTATCGCTGCCTTCTCTATCGCTCTTTCTAAATCCAGCTCAGAAACATTTTGTCTTGTGTTTATAGTTTGATTACAGAAATATGCATGTTTGTGCGAAAATAATCTCTAATTTTGTTTAGGTTCAATTCTTTATAGGGCATATTCCTATCTTACCCGCAAGGGGATGTTACTGGAGCCGTGCTGCTTCCAAACCCTACGCTGTCGGTGCTTGGTTGAAAATGAAGGGCTCTGGATTCCTTTTTACACCTTCATTTCTTCTATAACCTTCGTTACATGGCGTGCTTAAGTAAATGTTATATTTACACTTTAAATGTATTACACAGACGTTATCTACTACATTTCTGCTAAGCTCCATACAGCATCGTCAACGCACGCTCATGAGTGTTCAGCATGTCGCGCCATACATTACATATAGCTTCAAGAGCATAGGAACCCAATGTGCGGGTAGGTCTCAAGATTCAGAACCGACATTAGAATCACGTGAATCAAGGTTAAATGCAATTGCATTACTAAACGTTTTGCAGTTCCGGAGAAGTGGAAAAGCATAGACATTACTGACAGATGGGTACTTTGTTACAGAAGACTCCCTGACAAGCGAGAGTATGGCGCGAGATTCTTACGCCACAACGATATTAGGGCAACCAGGGCTCGGCAAAGATACTTTGCAATTGTATCGCGATACGATACAAAATACTCAGGCAAGAAATATTTGAAATACAGATACAAGATACCGCAACGCCGATTGTATCCGTACGATACATTCCAATTGTATCTTAAGATACTTCGATACATTCGCAAATTTGTTATTATATATCTAGATAATGTAGCACTAAACGCCTATGCACAAAAATATTCGCTTGAAAATTTATTCACTGCCACCAATTTTGCTTCATTTGAATGAAATGTCTGTTAATATCTCAAAAGCTTTGTATTTCTTGCTATTAGTTTTCTTCCGAAACAACTTATTGGCGTTACTTTAGCTGATTGCGGTTTTTGCTTGTAGCTTTTGTAATTGGTGGCAGTCACTGCTCTGCTTGCCGACGAGCTTGCGGTTTGCCATCTAATCACAAGAACTCCAATAAGAAGCATCCGCACGATGGTGCCAATAGCACTGGGGAGTTCTACCTTGCCTGTCAACATATTACGGTCTTCGCAATACCGAATCACCGGGCAGGTATACAGCAGCAAGAACGCTGCTAGCGACATTCTTGGAAACGCATTGTGTTTACGTAGAGGATATGAAACTGCAATCACTTTTACATTCTTCTTATCTGCTGGCGTAAAGCGTTCGTTAGCGACGTACTCAGTAATGCGCAAGGTTTTAGAAAATTTTTTTAATTTGTTTTTCTACAAGAGAACATGTGCAGCCCAGAAGCGTCTCAGACGCATTGTACAGTTGCACAGAGCGCCGCAGGACACTGCCGCTATTCCCACTATATTGACACTTCTATATCTTCAAGTACCTGGTGATCAGTAACAGTAAAAACATTTAGGAAGCCTAAAAAAAGGAAAAGAAATATATCAACAACGCGTTGCTTCGGGCTAGTTGGTAATTCATAATTACACATTTTATAGCGCCTTGTGTAGAAGTTCCGCGCTATAAAACTTGTAAATATATCAAGCTTAGTAAAATAGAAAAGTGGTTCCGTATCAAACACAGTGAATAAGCATAGAAACCGATACAGGCGGCACCCTCAAGAGCTAATAATAATTGTTGCGTTTTAAGTCCCAAAATCACGGTATGATTATGAGAGACGCCGTAGTGGAGGGCTCCGGAAATTTCGACAACCTGTGGTCTTAAAGCCTAACACGGGCCTTTTAGCATTTTGCCTCCATCGAAATGCGGCCGCCGCGACTTTCGGGTCAGCAGTTAAGCGCCATAGACCACCGCGGCGGGTAACCCCTAATAGCTGTGGCAGTTAAGCATTTAAGGTAAGACCACAGAAAATTCAGTGCCTATGGAAAATAGCGCAAAACCGCTCGTTGGGACGCTCATGAGAAGAACGGATCATTTTGTGGAACAGTGTCTCCCCACTCCCTTTGCCAACATCCGTAAGATGGCTCCTAATAATCTACGTTATTATAATGCAAACTCAATTTCACTATTTTACTACGTAGTAAGCAAAATTTTTGTTGATGTATACTCCAGGCACGCGCAGATTATTATATATATTTGTCCTCAACATCGCCTTGACACAATAGTAAACTCAACCTCCCCGCCTTTCTTTTATACTTCTCTCTCAATTGGAATATATGTACAAAAACAGTAGCAGAAATGACGCAGACAGTTAGAAGTAGTTTAACAAAGCAGAGAGCTTACCTTGGCAGTACCTTAAAGACATATTGCAGTAAGCAGACGGGAAAAAAAAACAATACGTCACATAGGCAATGTATGGGATGGAAAAGAACAGCTTAGAAAGAGCTTGTGCTAACAATCAAAGTATGATTTTAAGAACTCATTGAATAAAAGAAAAAGAGAGGTACGCCGATATAGCTTCTGTTAGCTGAATGTTTGTTCTGTTAGATGCAGAATGGGCACCGGTGGTTCTATAGATGTTAGAATCTTATTTGCATATAAGTCAATGTCATTGCATATAAGACAAAATTACATCCACGAGGTCCTTCAAGTCGCCGATGTGTGAAATCCACGAAACACAATTCAACCCCATTCTTGCATTCTTCAGACTTCGTAACGATGCACAGATACTTCGATAGTGACACTACAGAGGTACCAGAATTTGTGCGAAAGACGCCGCATGCATTGGAGTGCGTCGCACAGGGCAGTCACTGAGATCCAAGTGTCATGGCACTGACCCAACTAAAAAGAAAGAAAAAAACGAGAAAACGAAAGGTCTGTTGGGCGTAGACGTTCGCGCTCTGGTTTGTCGAGACGACGCGAGCGCTACTACGTGATTCTGCTCCATCAATAGGGCCGCTAAGATCTCATCGCCTTCCCTCGCTTGAAAACTCTGGCGGAAAGATAAAATGGTGTCACTGCCTTTAGTTTAATTGTGGCGGCTTCGTGGCAACAGTATCAGATTGGGAAGCGGAGTTCAGTCAGCGTTTATTGTTTCGCACGGTGGAATTGCGATCGCAGTATCTTGTATCTTAAGATACACGATACATTCTTCAATGTATTGGAAATACAGATACTGATACACGTTTTGCGAGACGTATCGCGATACAGATACAAGATACACAAAGAGTATCTAAGATAGTATCTAAGATACATGTATCTTCGATACTGCCCAGCACTGAGGGCAACTTTGAGGAACTCTACAGCATCAACTAAAGAGAAGGTAGGACGAAAATCGAAGGTAGGACGAAAACGAAAAAGGGAAGAAGCAATGGGTAACTATGGTATCGACTTTATGAATTATAGGGGAGACACGATAGCGGAATTTTCAGAAAGAAATTGACTCCGCGTCATGACCACCTTAGCATATTAAACAGAAAGTATACATAGGAAAGCCCCAACAAAAGAAACAGAGAACGAAGATGAGTTCATAATGTGCAGGGATCCAAGAACGATACGGGACATAGAAGTAGCTAGTGAGGGAAAAATCAGTGATGATAAGTTCGTGATGGCCAAGATCAAACTCAACTATCAAGAGAGCAAGAACAGGATTAATCGCCAAAACAGACCAGCTTAGATGTAATCAGGGTAAAAACAGAGGAATTTAGGATTGCACATGACAACAAGTACAACCCTTTAGAACAAGACGAAAATGATGACAGAGTGCGTGAACGACACCGTAACTAGAGTAATTTCCGAAGCGGCAGTTGAACCTGGAGACAAAAAGCTAAAACAACAAGAAAACAAGCTATCTGAAACCGCTAAAGACAAGTAAAGAAACGACAA
Organism: Rhipicephalus sanguineus; assembly: GCF_013339695.2. Taxonomy (NCBI): domain Eukaryota; kingdom Metazoa; phylum Arthropoda; class Arachnida; order Ixodida; family Ixodidae; genus Rhipicephalus; species Rhipicephalus sanguineus. The sequence goes on from NC_051180.1 coordinate 152,741,177, forward strand.
GAAATCAAAGCGACTACACCAAGAAATAAAATTGACATCGCTGAGCTGTCAAAACTGATCAATAAAAGTAAACTTAGTGATGTACGAAACTATAAAATCATGGATGTAGAGTCATCAGTAAAAAAGGGTGGCAGTATCAAGGCAGCTAAAAGAAAACTGTATGGAATATGCCGCAATGCGTGTAGGAGCAATGGTATTCACAATTTTAATGATTGTAAAGGTGATTAAGGCCATTTATTAAGTACAGTACAGGCCAAATGTAAATCGCCCTACTTTAAGCGAAAGCAAAGGCGAGCACGCAACCGATGTCTGAAACGTATCTACCGATGAGGATTTTCCACGGCATGTGCCATGGAAAATCGGCCAGATGAGACGGCATAACAACCGATTTGATAAAAGGTGGAGGAAATTTTATATTTAAGAAGCTTGCGGCGCACTACACGTTATGCTTGAAAACTTCAAATTCACCATCGAATTTGAAAATCGCCAATAGTTTACTAATGCACAAAAAGGCAGACGTACAAGGCTTCACCTACAGACCAATTAGCCCTCTTTCAGCATTGTACAAAATATTACAAAGATAATTTTGAGTAAGGCAAGAGCCGCACTTCACTTAAATCAAGCTAGACAGTAAGCTGGCTTCAGGAAGGGGTACCCTACCATGGATCACATTCATGCTAATAATCAAATAATTGAGAAATATGTCGAATAAAAGAAACCTCCATATATGGCGTTCATAGATTACGAAGAGGTATTCGACTTTAGAGATACCACCGGTTCTTGAGGCATTGCTTCGGCAGGTAGTACTTGAAACATACACGAATACCACAACCAGCGTATACAAAGGTTCCGTAGCTACTCTGCTCCTCCCCACGAAAAGCTGGAAAATCCCGATCGAAAATTGAGCCCGACAAGGAGATAAAATCTCTCCATTATTTTTCACTGCACGTCTAGAAGAAGCACTTAAACGACTAGATTGGGAAGAACTAGAAATAAATATATGTATTAGCAATTTAAGGTTTGCAGGAGAGATCGTACTCTTCAACAAATAACGGCGACGAACTGCAAAAAAAATTATTGAAGACCTAAACCGAGAACGCGTCAAAGTAGGTTTGAAGATGAATATCCAGATGACAAAGATAATGACAGGTGGTCCGGTGAAAGAGCGAGAATTCGTGACTGTCAACCGGACCCTTGAAACAGCAGAACAGTATGTTTATCGAGGTCAAATTTCAACATAGGGGCCTACTCGTGTAAAGGAAATTCATCAAATAATAAGGATTGATTGGTGCGCATGCAGTGCACTTTCTCAACTCGTGACCGGCTACTTACCACTGCCACTAAAGCGCAATGCGTACAAACATTGTATTTTGTCAGTTCTGCCATACGGTATAGAAATCTGCAGATTAACAACGAAACTATAGAGAGGAATTGAAAGACCACACAGCGTTCGATGGAACGAATAATTATATGTGTAACTCGTAATAGAATAGGAAGACAGCAGAATATATCGAAGAACAAACAGCTAGGGTAGTCGATGTTCTAGTAAATATTAAGAGGGAAAAATAGACCTGGGCAAACCACGTCATGAGAACAGATCCTGTTGGTCAAATAAAGCGTCGGAATGCATACTAATGGCTGGGAAGCGCGGCTGAGGACAGCGAGAAATTAGGTGGAGCGGTGAAATTAAGAAATTTGCATGCATAAAATTGGATCCGCTGGCGCAGGATAGGACGGATGGGGAGCAATGGGAGAGGCATTCGTCCTGCAGTGAACATAAGATATGCTGACCTTGCTGCTGCTGATGATAACGATGAATTACTACTATGACGTTTAAATGGATATTTCCGTGCAGTCATTACGTTGAAACTAACGGGAAAATAACGCCCCTTATTAGCTTATTGCTATGTCAGCGCGGCGTTTTAGCTTAGTGTCTCTTGCAAATCGGCACACTCACAGCGCTCGTGCTAAAAAACTACGCGATTCGCTCGCACATCGCAGATTTTGCTGATAAAATTTGTGCCTTTTTCCTGTGCCACATGGAGTATTGCGGGAAATGATTTTTGCTCATACAAATTTTGGCGGTCACGGCGCCCCCTCGAAGTTTGCTTGTATTTGTTAAACTGTGCCTAATATAAAGATGTGTATACAATCTATTTTTGAGTGTTGAGCTTTGAAACTGCGCTTGCGCTATTACAGAGGTTCTGTTTAGTTCTAGTTTTTGATTCCGAATTTTTTGTGTTTCACTAGAAGCTACGTATTTTCAAAAATTACAGTAATCCTAAGAGTAGTTTGGATCGTATTTTTCATACTGATGTGGTCCAAATAAAAATCCTCGTCATTTCTTTTTGCATTTCTTTTGCAATCCTGCATTTCTTTTTGTTGCCGCTTCGCCGCAAAGCACGTTGTTGTCCTCGCAGCTGAAAATCATCACAGGCGGCGGCAAGATGGGAAATGTGTGCCAGTGGCTCGTGAGTGCTCGAAAGTCTTGTGGCGTCGATGTCAGGGCGACGAGTAATGAATTGGAGTTATAATGAAACAGACGCGGTGCCTCTACGTGTGCATGTTGGTTGAGCGCTTCCTTAATCATGTCAGCTAGCGTTAGAGGCCATACCGTCGGCTTTGTTTTGCATTCTTTAGTTCAAATAATGTTTTATTATACAGGGCGACATTAAATGCATATTTAATGTGAGCTATGCCAATGGTCATATAATTGGCTTCGGGCTCTTCAAGCGGATTACCTGAAAATGCGGATATTATTACGCAGCAAGTCACATTTTCCTGTTGACATATGCTCACTAAGTAACTTTTATTACTCAACTCAGTGAGCATTTTTAATTGTATTATTCAATATTAGCGGAAATGCATACAAGGTTACTGAACGGTATTCGCAAGAGTGGCACCGCTTCTTGCTAATAATGTTCAATGAGGCTGTTAATTAAACGAAATATTTTTTGTACCTAATTCGTTCCACGCTTGACTCGGCCTTAAAAAGTGTCCTTCGCACTCACCTATCACATATTTGGTAGAAACAATACATAACTATAAATAGTCGTGACATCCCCACTGCGTCCCATGAAACGCGGTACTACATTGCAACACACCTTTCCCATAACGAAGCTTAAAACAAGCGACAAGTTGCCTTAATCATAGAAACCTTCACGTACAATCCATCATTCATAGGGACATCATAATGGATAAAATAGGATAGGGTGATGTACGACAAGATATGATAAGATAGAAGGTGAGAAGCTTATGGATGCCAGATTCCACAAATGCTGCACACTCCGCTCGAGTAGTTTTGCAAGGACCACTATACTGACTTCTGCTTATATTATGATCTGCATAATGGAGGTAGGGGAAAATGCTAGAGTAAAATGTATTAATTGAGCAGTGAATGCGATAGCGCTTTCTGTGTCTGTCTCGGCTTCTACCCGTACCTAGCGCCAGTCCAAGAATTGTCTGGCGAAACACTTTGTGTATGTCAAACACTTCACCGCAATAACGGAAAGATTCAAGGCCATATATCCTACAGGACGAACCCAGAAAAAGGCATACGAGAAACTACACCATGCCGCATCAACGACGACCGCAGGGGAAAACGTGAAAAGCTTTTACAGAATTGATTTCGACGCTTGAACGAAAACACATGCTGTTAACTTCTGATAATACTAATTAGGAAGACTGCGAGGTGTGACACAAACAAAAAAGTGAAACAGGTCCAATAAATCATTGTAGTTACAGAATCAGTTTTCCGTGACATTATCACCTGCATAGTTTTCTCCTTCAGCATTCACACACTTCTGCATTCTGTGCTGCCATTGCTGGCAGCAGTTCTGGAACGAGGTTTTTGGGAAGCCGTTCAGGAAATTCTCCGTTTTTGCCTGAACCTCTTCAAAATGGGTTACCTTTAAGCAACATTTAACTTTAACAAAAAAAAAAATGTCGCACAGAGGCAAATCAGGTGAATGAACAGAATGCCCCACCGCAGTAACGTTTTTGCTGGTCAGACACTGCTTGACAGATAGGGCCATGTGAGCGGGTGAATTGTCCTGGTGCAACAGACATCAATCACTCCACAACTATGGCCTTTTTTTTCCTAATTTTTTCACGAAGTCTTTTTAGTACTTCAATGTAGTGTTGTTTATTAACAGTCTGACCACTGGGAATACACTCAATTATTACAATTCCGTTAATGTAGAAGACAACTAACATTGCCTTGAATTTTGATTTTGACATGCGTGCTCTCTGGGTCTTGGGGATCCTAAAGGCTTATACTGCATTGACTGACGCTTACTTTCTGGGTCATCGGTAAAAATCCATGTCTCATGACATTTTACAACAGGTTCCAACAAATTTGGCCCGTTTGCAATGCGTTCAAACATGTCCACACACACGTCTTTACGGCACTGTTCTTGGTCATCGGACAGAACTTTTGGAACAACCTTCGCACAAATCTTCGTCCTTGTAATTCGTCAATTAAAATGCGTCGGACAGCCTCCCGATCCAAGTTTGCCAACTCCGCCACTGCACGAACACTTAATCTTACGTCACCACGTATCACATCACGAACTTTGGCAATGTTTTGGTCTGTAATCGCTGACCTTGGGCGCCTAGCACGTTCATCATCTTCCACACTGTCCCTTCCGCCTGTAAACCATTTATGCCATTCAAACACACGTGCACGAGACAAAGCTTCATCTCTATAAGCCAAGGTTAAGATTTGACATGTTTCCGTGGCTGACTTCTTAAGTGCCACAAGATACTTGATGCTGGTTCGCTTTTCGGTTTTTACGTCAAACACTTTCAGGCAGAATACGGTTGTACGTGTTAACTCATTGACGCAGCACTGACGTGATCGATTAAGACGCAACTGGCCGCATGGATATACGAGGTGTGTGGGATGACGTCAGCAAAGCAGTTGTTGCCAACTCCACTTTTTTTTTCAAGCTACACACTTAGTCTCTTTTTTTTTTCGTATAATTCTCGTATAATTCATCTACTGTCGTTTGGAAATTCGTGTAGTGTTATATCCTTTGTTGTTCCTTTCTTTTTTGTTTTTCATAGAATTTAGTATTTTGTACAACGTGCAATGCAGCCGTCCCGAACTCTTAGAACCTCGCCGCAGGAAAGCCGCGTGGTGTGCACAAAATGTGCACATGGAACCCCTTCTGACCCCAGAGCCTCGTTGTGCTGATCCCTCAGAATCTCTTTCACACGCGTCCAGGGCTTCCTGACCCTTTCTCGAATGAGAAACACCGAGAGGAGCTAAGGAAATGCCGCCCCCGTATATGGCGCTGGTCATGTGGTTCGCTGACATCTCGGCGGCTTCCTTTGGGTCCTACATACTTTCCAGAAAAAAAAAAAACAAACAGCGGTAAACATCACTTGGTTTTGCCCCTAAACCACTATGCGTTGACGCACCTGTTTGCCCCTCTGAGTCGGCATGTTCTTTGAAGATTGAAAGCGCGCAGTTTTCAATTGTTAGCAGCCTCCGTAGTTCACGCCGCTCGGTACGCCCCAGGGATGCAAACCAGTCGACATCGGCGCTTTCCACTGACTTTCTGAGCGTTCAGCACCGCCCGTCATCAACCCGCCTAGAGTGGGCCGGAGGTTAACGATCTATGGGGATGGCAACGCCACCGCAAATCGTTGGTACTCATAAGTGTCACCATCAACGCTTTGTTGGAACGCGCGTTCACTCAGCCGTCCCGACTTTCATTTTTTTTTTTTTCGCAGCGGATACCCACGTCCTTCGTGTCGGCGTCCCACTCACAGACACAACAAGCCTCGGGTACCGCCTATTTCAAGAAGGAAGTCGATGGACCCCTTGGCGTAGCTACGTTGCCGCCACGCGCCTGCGGCTTCCATTGTTAAGCGTGATTTATCGGTGGCTAGTTTAGACGGCAGCCAGTTTGCAAGGCGTTCTTTGTGGACAACGTGAAGTCGTCCTGTCCTGTTCCGCAGCAACACTGTTCTGAACAGGAAAGGCGGCAGCCCCAAAGCGGCACGCGACATGGCATATCAGGCACGGTCAAGAATCGAAGTATCGTCACACACCGGAAACATCAAACATACGAAGACAAATTAACGATAATAATATATCCATAATAATAATAATTTCTGGGTTCTGCTCGCCAGAACCACGACCTGATATTGAGGCGTGCCGTAGTGGGGAACTCCGAAATAAGTTTTGCCACCTGGGGTTTTTTAACGTGCACCTAAATCTAAGTACGCATATATGTTCCTTGCGTTTCATCCCCCATTCCTGGCCAGGCTGCTGCCGGGAATCGAACCCGCGACCTCTAGCTTAGTAACGCGACACCTTAACGGGCTAGGCTCACCATTGGCCCGCGGAGACTGAAGTAGAATCGCTTGTATACCAGCCACGCGGCTTATAGCAATGCACTGAGCCTCAAGTCTAGAAAAGCCGAGAAATGTGCGTGGCCGTTGGAGGTGGCTATGAAACTATGCATAGTGTCCTATTAGACGCTTAGAGCTAAGAGCTGGTAGACCACTCTCCTCGTATATACGTACGGAACCTTAGAGACGCCACATCAGTCTTCATTCGAGCAGTACAGTGACACTCCGTCGTATTTACAAGTGTTCGTTTCAGGCAGTGTAAAATGGAATATACCTAACAACCAAAACCCCGATGCCGTCGTAACACTGATAGTGCATGACGACATGCCTAATTACACCTTGTATTTTTGGCGCCGAATTGACTGTGCGCCGCTCATGAGTGTGTAATGAACGTTGACCGACTACGCAAAATCATGTTTTTTCGGAGTGTCATGCGCCTGTGCGTACAGCAGGCGCGAGGGATACATTAACCATAAGCTATGCGCTAAAACGTAAACGCGTTTCCACATAAGCGCTCTACACTCTAAGAAAAAAAAAAGAGTATGTGCGACTCTTTTCGGCGAGTCCCGATTTTCCACGTATATGCATGACTCACTTTAAAGAGGCACGTTACTCTTTGTGGGTCACACGACTCTCCGAAGAGAAGTATAATGATCTACCAAGAGAGTTCATGTGTCTTTTTAAAGAGAGTCATACACGTGACCATAGGTCGGCAAAAATATTCGAACTCACTCGGACACACTCAAGAAATATATCTTGCTCTGAGAGCTCACTCGGACTCGGACTCACCTAAATTTTGCTCAACCAGGACTCACTAGACTCAGACTCACTAAACCTTCTTCTCATCCGGACTCACTTGGACTGAAAGCTCGCTAACATATTACTCAGCCAGATTCACTCAGACTCAGACTCACAGCTTGACCCGAGTCTGAAGTGAGCCTATGTGAGGTCGACTCATGAGTGCGCTGGCGTAAAATTAGCTTTTCCGATCATGCTGTAAATGCTCTTTAACGACAATATCTTCACATAATCAGGTGCTCTACGATACGCTTTCAATATTGTATCTTCAAATACGAGTTATCAGTGGTTGCAACCTAGTAAGAACGTTTTTTCGAATGAAATATGCGACTCACACGAGATATTTCTATATAGGACGTCCCGTGAAGGAATTTGCGGGGTAGGTCAAGCTCATGACTCTGATCAATAAACATCGAGGTGGCGCATGAACGATAGTGCATTGAGGCATGTGCGAATAGAGTTTAGTATAAACGTAAGCTTATATTTTCTTCAACCGGACTCACTCGGACTCACGGCTCGACCTGAGTCTGAGTGAGTCAAATCATGAGTGAGTTTGCCGATCTATGGCGAGAACTCTCAAAAAAGAGCCAAATGATTCTTTTTTTTTTCTTACAGAGTGTATTGAGAATGACTACTCGTTATTCGAGATAAGTGTGGTGTCAAGAAGCCGTCTTCTTTGGTCTATGTCCTATATGGCGCTGCGAGCAAGTCTATCAGCCGCCTCATCGACCATTCCGCTGTCCTCTACCCCTTTTTCTGTCGCCCTGGTGCAGGGTAGCAAACCGGTTGTTTCAATTCTGGTTGACGTCCTGGCCTTTCCTGCTTTTTATACCTCTATCTCTCTCATCAGCCATTCGTTTGCTATATCAAGTATGGTCGACGAACTTTGTGTGGCAGCAAAATTAATTCAACATCTAGATGACGCTATCAAACTAATCTACGTTAAACACGATAGATTTTGTGCCCATTACTTCGTTCATTTCGTTTAAATTTTAGGTCATTGTGCAAATGGTTGTTTGCCCGCATTGCAACTTGGTCGCTAGTTAGCTTGGCTGTACATTACAATGGCCGTGGCTCTTGACGGGCACACTGCATGTTAAAACTAAGTTGGGCTGAGTGAAACATGTCATTCAATTTGTGTTGATCCGTGTAAAACAATACAACTTGATGATATCATGATTAAAAGAGCAGACATTTTCAATCAAGTCAAGACATTTAAGACTTCACAGCTCACGAAAAACATGTGGGAACAGGAGTATCACGCACAGAATTCCGCGCTATCCAGTACATCGAATGTGACGACATTCTGATGCACATTCGTACACGTTTCTAATGCAACTTGTACACCTTTCTGCTGCAAGTATGATGATGATTCCACTCTGTTTTGTGCAATAACGTGAAATATTGTAAGTGGCTTTGACCGAACTTGCATTGGCCATGAAACGTATCATTGCAAAAAAAAAAGCGAATTCGAAATTTTGTAATGCAGGTATGAATGTACTTCACCTTTTAGATCGTTGAAACTGTACCTGAACCAAGAAACCGGCTGGTACTGAAGCAAGTTTGATCTCAACTTAAAAAAGTACAAATAAGCTGTACACATTTCTGCTGCAAGTATGATGATGATTCCACTCTGTTTTGTGCAATAACGTGAAATATTGTAAGTGGCTTTGACCGGAACTTGCATTGGCCATGAAACATATCATTGCAAAAAAAAAAAAAAAACGAATTCGAAATCTTGTAACGCAGGTATGAATGCACATCACCTTTTAGATCGTTGAAACTGTACCTTGGACCAAGAAACCGGCTTGTACTGAAGCAAGTTTTGATCTCAACTTAAAAAAGTACAAATAAGCTGTTTGCGTAATTCAGAAACTGCTACCCTTCAAGACACAGTCATTGTTACTAAAAACTGCTTTTAAACACAGGAACATTGCTAACCAATACGAGATTTTATTTAATTTTTTCATCTAGGTGAGAATACCGCCTTGCCTAAGTTCTGCTCTCGTTTCACATTTAATACGTTAGGTGTCTTTAGCGTTTGTTTGATCGTAATCTGTTCTTTTTTCTTTTTTTAGGATAGCGTGCCTTTTGGCAGCATTAAGTCACATTCGGATACGCTTATCAACTTTGGTGATGTTCTTCTTGATATAGGCTTCCATGGTAAAAGAGCAGTCGACATTATAATATATAATGCCAAAATCTTATATCGCGTAAAAAACAAAACAAGACATTAGATTACCCAGTTTCTAGATGAGACGTGGATATGACAAAGCAGTTTTATAAACCAATAAAAACACTTTACTGTCACAAAGACCAAAGGGTAAGGTTAATAAATATCAGACGTAACTAAGTGTTTCTTATCTCATTTTAAGAGCATCTCACTGTACTTAGATTAATTACCGATAGTATTCATTTTTTGTGTCGTTGTCTCATTGTGAATATTTGTACTAAGCCTATACCACATTGTTTTCGCAGGTGGAGTGCTCCCGTCTGTGCTGCAGGAAGTCAAGGTGCCGATAGTCAGCAACGAAAAATGCAAGAACATGTTCCTCGCAGCTGGCAGGCACGAGTACATACCCAACATCTTCATGTGCGCTGGCTTCGAAGAAGGCGGCAGGGACTCATGCCAGGCGAGTGTTCATCGTCAGGCACACTGGAATTTTTTTTTTCTGTTAGCCGCACATTTAAAACTCGTCACATACCGAACAGGCGAATGAAGTGTTGAAGTTCCTAGACCGTTTTACAGGGGCTCGTTATTTGGATCTACGTATTGAGTAATTCAAGCAACTCATTTAATTATCCTGTCATGCATTTCAGAAGTCTACGCGGTCGGCTGCAAAATTTTGAAGAAGCTATGGCTTGTTTAACCGCGAAAAACCCGGACTTAGTGTCGCACATACTGAATGACCGTGTTGTCGTTTTGACATACCATCGACTCGCTTACACCACCTAGTGAAAAGAGGGCTATATAAACGCCAGGAAGATATATTTAATATGAATTATTTAGTCTCATAGAGACACTTCGGTCTCGCTTAAAAGTGCCATCTGACAATCTTGTAAAAAGCGACCCCATGTTCTCCTGCCTTCCACTTTGGCTAGCACGACTTTCGCCACATTGAAACGGCAAACCGCGTGGCATGCCAAATATACGAATGTTTTAGTTACAGTATCTTTGCTTCAAAAGAAATCCCTGGATTATTGACTCTTACGTCTGAGATATTGGTTCTTATGTCAGTCAATGAAATTCTCAAAACTGTACGCAAGCGCCGTAGCGTAAGAGAACCTATAGCTTTCCCTTTAACATCAAAGCTCTTCAAGCAGTCGG